>NC_018252.1:399625-412814 GCF_000227135.1 Leishmania donovani | reverse complement strand
CCATGGGGGGTGGCGGGGGGGGGGGTGGGGCGGTGGTGTTGGGGCGGCGCTGGCGTGGCGCAGCTGACGCGAAGACCAGCATCAGGGAGGAAGGGGCGTTGTGCATGAGACGCGCCGGCGGCAAAGAGCGGGGCTGGGAAACGCATCCGGTGGCCACGCGCGCGCGCCTTATCCCGCGTTTGGGTTTCAAACGGGTGCGCCTGGACATTGCTTGTATGCGGAGGGGAGATTCGCTTACGATGTTAGTAAACACACAAGGAAAAAGAAACACGGAGCGAGAAGCTGCGGCACACCACACACCCACACAAGCACACATACGCATTACTCATGCCGATGGGAAGCCGAAAGCGAGTGGAGGGCACACGCCGGAGGAAGTAAAACCGTTCTCCAGCGCATCCCTCGCAAGACATGCGTGCCGCTGCACGCTGTCTCCACCCCTTCTCACTCCTCCCCCCACCGACTTCAGTCTCTCGAATTCAGACTCAACGGCCACCCACATCAAGCACCAACGAGGAAGACGCTCCACACGCCAAAACAGAAACACGCGCGCGCACCGCAGGACCAACAAGGCAAAGGAGGAGGAAAGAACAAGAGGAAAGGGTGGAAGGTGACAGCGGCGTCAGTTTCTCTGTCCGTGTGTGTGATGGGCATCCGGCATGAGAGGGCAGAGAGTGGGGGGGGGAGAGGGATGCAAGCGAGGGCGCGCGATGCGCACACACATTCCTCCTGGCGGTGCGTTTGGCACTCCGTCTTCCTTTGATGAGCAACCGTCAAGCGCCGAAAACAAACGCAAAATGAGGCTGGAGCAAGGAAAAGTGAAACAACGGCCACAGCGGCAACCGTCACAGCCACGACGAGGAGCCGAGTGCAACAACACACTGAGCGAATGAAAAAAAAAGCCTCTTCCACACACGCGCGCGCACACACACACACAAACACCTACGCACCCATTAGGCTTCTCTCTTATAAACACACTTGGGTTAAGCAATGGGGTCCCATCCTCCCCCTCTCTGTCAGTGAGTATGCATGTCTGTGGCCTCTCCCCCTTCTCTCCGCATCCCATATGTCTTTCTAGCTCTTCCCTCCCTCTCTCGCTCTGTGTGGACCGTCTCCCTTCGCGCGCATCCGTTTTCACGCACGCGCGTGTGCGTCCGCTGTCGCTTCCTCTTGTGTCCGAGGAGGCGGGGCGGATGAGAGGGAGGCGGAGGAGGAGGGGGGGGGGGAGTTGCTGTTGCTTATATATTGCTTGCTTGCTCGCTAAAGGTTTCTTTAAATCGCTCCGAATCACACAGTTGCTCAAAGAGAAAAACAAGAAAGTTAACGATGGAGAGATGCGCCCGAGTGCTGGAGGAGGTGGCGGCGTGTGCCATTGCTGACCGTGGTGACGGGGGTAAAGCGGAGGGGTGACTGTAGCCGGGATGGCGCCGTGACCGCATGTGGCTCCGCATCATCAAGGGCACACAGCGGCCGAGAAACAGGAAGAGAGAAGGGAGAAGCGAGAGACACACACGCGCCGAGAGGGAACAAGCCAACGGACTGCCAGCACAGCACATGCTCACGGTGGCATAGAAGACACGCACACAGAGAGAGAAAGAGGAAAAAAAAAGACTGGGGAAGATGTGGCAAGCACACGCACACACACAGACACACCGATGCCACGCCCCCACACTCAACAGTATCCGCAGCCTGAAAGGAAGAGAGAAAGAACAGAAATCGAATGCGTTCAGCAATGTCGACACCGGTGGAAGCACAATCACACACACACACACACACACACACAGAGGCACAGACGCACCGGCAGACACCGACCGTGAACCCCATCGATCCACGCCACCCCCTCGCATATCCCGACGCTACGCTTACGAGTTTAGGAGCAGAGATGTTGAAAGAGGAGGGAAACATGAGAAACACATGTGCACATGCATATGGGCGGGGACTGCCGCTTCTTACTTGCTCAGCTGCGGCGCAGGTCAGCCCACTTGTCTGTGTTCACGGGGCCGGACGGCTTGGGTGGCGCGCTCCTCTCGCCACCAAATCCGCTCCTCTCACCACCAAATCCGCTCCTCTCGCCGCCGAAGGAGCTCCTCTCACAGGAGCCTGCGCCACCGCGGCCGCCGCGACTACCGCCACGGCCAATACCGCCTGCGCCGCGACCGCGACCGTTGCTACTTGGGCTGCTGGCTGCACCGCTGTTGCTGGCGCCGCCGGCGTTGTGTTCCTCCGTCTTGTGCTCGCTCGGCGTTGTAGTGTCACCTTCGGCAGTGACCGCCGACAGCTCCTCCATCTTCGGCACCTCGGCGCGCGGTGCGTCACGCCAGTTGCCTGTCTCCCCGCTGAACGGGTTCGGCTTCGGCTCCGGCGGCAGAACCGGGGGGGCCGGGCTGGCCGGGCCGCTGCTGCGGCGAAGGTGTCCGGCGCGGCGGTCAAAGCTGTCCTCGCTGCGGCAGTTCTCGCGCGAGATGGGAAACTCCGGCTGCTGCTCCGGGGCGTCGCTGCGCCAGTTGCCGAAGCTCATTGGGGAGCCGGCGCCGCATATCGGGCTGCACGACGTGGGCGATGCCTGCTGCACCGCCGAACCTAGCATGTCGCGCGACAGGTCGCCGAGGTTGTGGAGGTCGACGCGAGAGCCGAAGTTCGAGCGGCTGCCCATCGATGGCATGCCCGGCTGGTCCTCGGGCTGCTGCCCGCCGAAGACGTCGCGGGACAGCCCCATAGCGGCGAGGCCGCCAGGCTGCTGCTGGCCAGCTGAATCGCGTGACATACCCGGGCGCTCGTTCGTGTTGCGGTTGAGCAGCCGCTCCACCTGCTTCTGTGTAGCGAGGTCGACGTACATGCGGCGACCGCGCTGGAAGGTTTGGTCTAGCGACAGCGCTACCGTCAGCGCCTGCGCGGAGACGAACTCCACGAATGCGAAGGATTTGCCATCCTGGTTGATGAGGCGGTGGGTAGCGATGGCGTCGCGGTTGAAGAGGGAGAGGAAGTCCTCCTCGGTCGTGCCATTGCGCAGGTTACCGAAGTGGGCCACAAACGGCGGCTGCAGGTCGTCAATGGTGAAGCACTTCTTCTGCTCCGACACGGCCGCCGTGCGGAAGCTCTCCTGCTGGTCTAATGTATTGTTCGCCATGCGGCTGTACTCCTGCCGCTGCTTCGCAATCTTCTCGGACAGCTTCGCCACGCCGACCTGCTCCGCCGTCATCCAGTCATCCTCGGCCCAGTCGAGGGCCTCCTCAGGGATGTAGTCTTCATTGAACTCGAAAAGGTTTACCGTCTTTCCGCGTCCCTTCTTCTGTTTGGCGGGCATGGCTGACCGTGCTTGTGTGTTAACGTTGCTTATATGTATATGTATGTATGCACGCGTGTGCGTGTGTGCGTATGTATGTATAGCTACTGTTAGAGGAAGACACGCGCGCCTATACACACACACACACACAGAGACCCGTATTGGGGGGAGGGGAGGGGAGGGGAGACAGATTAAAACAAAACGAATAGAGAAAACGACGTCGGGCAGCGAGGCGTGGCGGGTGGGTAAGGGGAGGGTGGAAATCGGCCGAGAGAGAGGAGGAAGAGGAGGAGGATGCGCACAGGTATACACGCAAAGAAAACGAAACACGGGAAGAGGAAACAAAATGCAAAACACAGAGGAGAGCTGAAAAGAGCTGTGCGGCGTGACGCATGCGCCGATGTGTGCGTGTGCGTGTGGAGGATGCACGCGAATGTGCAAGAGGCGACGGGGAGAGAGAAAGAAGGAAGGCGACGGTCGAGATGCCGGATGGTGGCACAGCGACACGCGTGGCAGTCGTGTCGGGGTGGGGGCGGGAACGCGGATAATGGAGAGCAAGCGACTTGTTCATATGTCTACTCCGTCTGTGTTTGCTTGGCGCTCGCTCGACGCCCGACGCTACACAAGAGCAAAACGCAGCGGCGTGCGTAGATGACAGCGGCTCATCCCGCGTCCGTCTTCGCCTCTCCATTCGGATGCGGTACAGTTTACGGATGTGGCAACAACAAGCGTGAGGCGCCACACACACACACACACGCACGCACGCGAAAACAACGAGATGGAGGTTGCATACACCTTACGCACAAGCACACCTGGCGCCCATACCTGCACATGGGCATGCCTGTAGCCATGCGGCCACTCATCCACCATTTTATACTTCCATGCTGTATCGCTCAACGCCGATTTTGCGCCTTTTTCGTGCGTGCGTCTGCGCGTGTGTGCGTTGCCTCACGCTTGCTTTAACGCACATCTAAACACAAGCACATCGGCCCAAACGAACGTGGGGGACCAAAGACATACAGAAGGAGAGAGGTAGCTGAAGAAGCGCGCTCACCGTATCAGTGGCAACAACAGAGGAGGGGAGGGAGGGGAGGGGGGGGGGCAGAAAAAAAGACAATGAGAGCTCCAACGGATGCTCGACTTCGTTCTTACGCCGAGACACACCCACGCACATACACATATGCCGGGATGGGGTGGGTGGGCGGGTACAGTGCGGTGAGGGGGTAACCAGCACCACGGCAGCGGCCCCCATACGCCACACACACATAGACACTCGGCAGAAGAGGAGGAGGGGACGACGGATCTCTTCATCGATACGAAGCAAGACGGCGAGAGAACACAAAAAGAAAAAGCACAACGAGGGACACCACACACACTCATATGCATACATACATATGTATATGGGAGGTTTGGGTTGGCGGTGATGACGGGGGACATCACCGTGAACGCAACACTTGCGTTAGCGGCGTGACGCCCACAAAGACGAGCCAGCACCGCTCACCGGCCGCGTGAGAGTGAGAGAAGCAAAGAAAGAGGCGGATGCATCCGCCACAGAGGGAATTCACGTCGCGCTTAAGCCTTCCCCACCTCCTCGCACGTCTCCACGGCATATTCACAGCCCCCCTCCCCATCTCTATTTCTGCCGACACACAGAACCGCACGTCTCGTGCGGTGAAAGCAAACAACACAGCAACAGAAGAAGGGAGCGAGAGCCAAGTGTGTATGCAAGCAACAGACATGAGCAACACCGATCGATGCGCGGCCACACCGCAGCGATTCCATCTCTCTCCCCGACAGCAGGAGGAGAGCGGGTGTGCACGCTAGACGTGGACAGGGCCGAGCACGCCTGCGCGTGTGAGCACCCCCACCTGAACCTCTTCTCCTCTACCCAAAAAGAGGCCCACGAGGACGAAGACGTCGAAGCAGCGCTCTCAGGGGGGGGGGCACCGCACGCGCGACACCGTGCAACGAGCCAGAAAAGAAGAAGGCGAGGGGCATTGCGCTTGTTCTGCCATCTCCAGTCTCTCTCTAACGCCGTCGCCTCCGCTGGCGCAAGTGCAGCGGTGCGCGTGTTCTACTACCTTCGCTCCGTCAGTCGAGCAAACACGTCGTCGCCGTTCGACGTGCTGGCTCCGCGGGTGTGTGCCGATGTGCCGGGGCGCATGGAGCCGTTGACGCTACCACGCGGTGTGCCTGCCCTCAACACCCCAAGCCGCACTGTGCTCGGCGATCGCAGCATGCGATCCTCATCATCGGCAGCGGCTTCGGCGAGCGCTTGGGCACGGTCCGCCTGCAAGCGCACGGCAAGAACTGCGTCGCCGTAGTCCACCTGATCCTCCCGGACGCTCTCATCAAGCGACTCTGCCGCCTTCTCGCGACGCGTTTTCAGCGCAGTGGCCCGCTCCAGCAGCGGCCGTGCCTCCTCCGCAGACTGCTGCAACCTCTGCAGCGACGCGGCGTACAGCTCTCGTGCCTTCCTCCGTGACTCCTTCGCGCCCTTCAGCTCTGCTGAGGAGGGGTCGTGCTGCTTCTTCATGGTGGCCGCCATGCACAGCGTCGCCTCGTACACCTTCTTGGCATTTGCTGTCTCAACGACGGCGCGCTGAGCTCGCATGCGAAGATCCATCAGACGGTCGTACCCTTTCACATCCACGGCAGTCTCTGTGCCCGTCGCTGCGCGCTCTAGCGGACCACGCCCGCTCGTGGGTTGCGTAGTGGCGATGTCCTTGATGTTGCTGCCGCGGCGCATCTGAAAGGCGAGGTCGCGGCGGCAGTGCACCAAGCGGGCCTTCTCGTCTCGCAGGGCCGCGCGCTCGACACGCCAGCTCTGCAGTTCCTGCGCATAGACCTCCTTCTCGCTATCGGAGAGCTCGTCATCACTCAGCACACTCACCGGCCGGGGGCCAAGTTGCTGCATCTTCATGGAATAGTAGTCCTTCGCCCGGTGCCGCTGCTCCACGTGGAGGCGCACGACGCTAGGTGTGCGGCTGGTGCTTATGCGGCCTGGCGACCGGGACGTCGCCCGGCTGCGCGGGGCATGCAGCGCCAACCCCGTCACGTCATTACCGAGGTGCCGCATGTACTCGTCGCGAGCGTCGTACAGCTCCTTGTTCAGCCGCTTCATCACGCGACTCTGATCCTCTAGCTGGCTCGACAGCTGCACAATCGTGCGCTCGCGCGCCCGCATCATATCCGCGATTGCTTTCAGGTTGCACCTCTGGTTGACCGTGTGCACCCAGTCCTCGAACTCCTCACATACGATCTCTAGTGGAGTCTTCAGCACCGGTGCTGGCGTGACAAACTTAGCGGCCTCGACGCAGTCGTACGCCGGCGCGGTAGGGCTTGACCGCTCCTCAGAGGACAGGGACGAGGAGTACGAGCATGCGGCGAGGGCGGCAGGGGCCCTCTTGTTGCCCGCCTGCATGCTCTTAGACTCCGTCGCCGGCAGCTCAGACATGGCGACTCCGTCGCCGCTGCGCCCGCTCAGCGGCGTGAACCGGCGCTTCCGATTCGTGCGACTGGCTGAGCGCGACGTATTCGGGCTGGCACTGTCGGTGCGCCACGGACGTGCGTACATCGCGCGCCGGCGCTTCTCGACCTCCGCCATCTTCTCGTGCAGCTGCTGCTTCAGCGCGTGGGCGGCGCTCTCACTGCTTGTGCGTCGGGCGCGCCGATCGGGCTCGTTGGTCGACCACGGACGGATGCTCATGTACAGGCTACGCTCCTTAAGCACCTGCTTGCGCCGCTCCTCCTCGGCCTTTTTGGCGCGTCGCTGCTCCTCCGTCTCGCCAACAAACTCGATCTGTGGCTCCCTCGCATTCTCCACCATGGCCGGCGCCACTTTCTCAGCGCTGTTGTCTTTATGCTCGACGCGGAGGTGGGAGGTCGGGACGAGCGGCTTCTGTTCCGGCTCGTTTCCCTCAATGGAGAAGCGGCTGATGGTGCTGTTGCGAGTCGCGTCGTTCGTCGATTCGACTTCAAAACACAGACTCGATCTGGTCGTGGGGGTGCCGCCCTGCTTCAAAGCCACCGCCTGCGACGGCAGGCGGGATTGCTCGACGACGAAGTGGATGTCGCTGCCTTCCGTGATTGTTTGTAGGTTGAGGCTCACCTCTGTGGTGTTGAAGTTGTTCGTGGAGGGTTCTGCCTGGAACGAGATGCTTTTGGCGTCGGTCTGCTCTTCATCGACGAGGAAGTGGACGGAGGTGTCGCTCGGCGCAATGGACGCCTGTGACACCAAGTTCACACGCGGGTGATGCGGCTTTGGGATCAGCGTCGTTGTCACGTCGTCTCCACGCCCGCGTGGTGTGCCGTGGCGAAACGAGGTGCGGCTTGGCAGCCTCCGCGGCGGCTGGCTTCCTTCTCGTGTCCTCCCGCGGGGTGTGTGTCCCGGTCCGCGCGTCACGGGCACTGGTGGTGCCTCGTAGATGCTCGCACCACCTTGCTGTTGGTGCGCTTGTGCTGCCGCCTCGACATCCTCTGCCCTGCGAGAGCGCTGCTCAGGCGGCTCCTCGTCGGTGTGGGTGGACAGGTACGAGCTGAACTTTGAGGGGCCGCGATTCGTCTTCGCGGCCGAAGCAGGCTGCGACGCCCCCTGGGAGACGAAGGACGGGGTCTCCGAGAGCGGCGCGGTAACCAGGACGTTACTTGTCATTCTATACAGAGATCCGCGGGGGGATGGCTCAGCGACGGAGTTGGAACGCTCTACGACGAGCTTAGCGTGACGGCGGAGCTGTCCTTTGTTGCCGCCCCGCTACTGCCCAAAGTGCGCCCTTGCTTCGAATGCCGCTGTGACTCTCAGCATATATGCGTCGCTGTGGCGCGCGCGCGTGTACGCGTAGCAAGTACGCCTGCTGTGGTTGCAGCGGCGTGCACGATAGATGAGCGGGAGAGGGAGATAGCCAGCAGTGTGAGCTGTGACGAGGACGGGGACGACGACGAGGAGGGTGAGCCGAATGAGGCAGGAAACAATATTGTCCACCGCCCTCGTTTTTTATTCGCGAACGTTTTCGTTTTTGTATCGTATGTGTTGGTGGGCTACGAGGACAGGGAGGGTGGGGAGGCGCCGGTGGCAACACGATGGCGTTTTGCAGATAAGAAAGAGGCTCGCAAAGAAGGATGGGTCACAGCATTCGCCTTCAGCGGATGAACCTTCCCCGCGCCGGGAGGGTGGTGTGTTGAGGAGGGGGGCGCACTACCAACAGCACCACCTCTTTGAGAAGGGCCTTCTGTGCATGGGCCTTCATCGGAAGCGTAAGGTGAGCACCATATTACGCTACGTTGATGCACATAGGCGCAGACGCACATCTGCTGCTTCCCTACACTTTCAAAATGCTCGACCACAGACTTCTTCAAGCGGTCACGCGCGGAGAAAGGATGAGGGAAGCAGGGCAGAGATGGACGGAGCAATAGGGGGTGGGTGGAGGCCAGTGAATCGAGCGGGCTCAGGTACACACCTCGCGGCACTCTTCGCCCTTGTGCCGTGCCTATCACGCGCAGCCGCTGCTCCCACCCAACCGATACAGCACGCACCACACCATACCGTCTTTCCACATGGCTTCTAACTTCCTATTCTCGTGTGCGACCCCACCAAGTGTGCACTGCCAGTGCTAACTGTTTCTTTTCGTCCCCCCCCCTTCTTCCCCATCCACGCCTCCTCTCCCCTGACGCTGTGCGCGACACCTGTCCGTAGCGATGGTGATGCTGCTGTGCGTACTCGCGGTCCTGCCCTCCGCTTTTTGTCATATTCCTCTTCTTCGACTGTTGTGTGGAAGGGAATGAGAAAGACGAAGAGACGACGGCGACACCAAAGCAGCTCTCGAAGACAAACCGCATGCACACACGCACAAGGCACAACGCAACACGCAACGCGGAAGGAAGTCTGGCAAGGGGACCGGCGGAGGGGGTGAGGGTGTGGGTGAGGGAGTTGGTGGTCACCACAACAAGAGATGCGTGCGCATACAGGTACGGTTTTACAAGCGTTCACAGACAAAATAACACAAAACTCCCTCCCTCCGAAACGACGACATACTGCGCCGCACGCCTCCTCCCCTCTATGAAAGCAAAAAAAAAGCGAAAACAACCGGAGAAATACTACCGAGGCCAATCAACTCCCCCCTCCCCTCCCCACGAAGGACGCGTAAATATCTGCGTACATGTAAGCGCGCCTTATGGGGACGGAGAGACAGAGACGGCACGCAAAGAGAGGGAGGCATACAGAAAAGAGGTGGAGGTCGGCACACAGCGAAGGAACGAACAAGGACACCACACCACAGATGCCACTACGTAATGGCACATTCAGACACGCGCAGAGAGAACAAGACGAAGGCAACAACCGCAA
This sequence comes from Leishmania donovani, assembly GCF_000227135.1. Taxonomy (NCBI): domain Eukaryota; phylum Euglenozoa; class Kinetoplastea; order Trypanosomatida; family Trypanosomatidae; genus Leishmania; species Leishmania donovani. Next base: position 403,194 of record NC_018252.1, on the reverse strand, counting down.
CAGGAGAGAAGGAGAGGGTGAACCAAAGAGTTGCACGTCCACGCTTATACGGAGCCAGACGTGCACTGCACTCGATACAAACCCGCAGCGCCACTGCAGCTGTCCATGCCTACATACTTCCACACACATAAAAAAAGAGCACAAGAGACTTGGAGAGTGACGCTCAGTCCTTCTCATGCAACCGCGCGCGCGCGGTTGCATGTGTGTGCCATTCTATGTCCGTGCGTGAGATAGGGGGGGGGGCGGCGGAAGAGGAGGTAGGGGGGAGGAGGAGCGCGAAGCGGTGCATGAGGGCACAACACACACACACACCGGCACCCGCACCATCCTTTAACAGCGAACGCGTACGATTTGAGTAACGCACAACCAAAATCAAAAAGAAAACAGGTGGCGGAGAGGACCAAACAAAACCGTAAGACCTTACAAGAAAAGGTGGAGGAGAGGGGGGGGGGTAGAGGGCGCACCTAATGAGCAACAAACAAACGTAAACGCAAACAAACGTGTGCTTGACTTCGAAAAAAAAAATGCTTTGGCAACGTGCCCACATTCGAACAGGTCAACCACATACGCACACACGCATGGCAACACCACAGCTCATCGACCTCTGCGGCACTACGGCTAAGCCAAGCGCATCGGGCCAAGCCAACATCGCTCGATGTCGTTTCGGCCCCCCACCCCCACCCCCACTGCAATGTCGCTGCGAGCAGCGCAGGGTGGGCCCAGGATTACGCTCGGCATTGCCACAACGCAGCTAAAGCAGAAAACAGGAGGTGCATGCGAGCATTCGTTGAAGCGTCGACACAATACGCAGTGAGCTGCTCCAAGCGTGGTCATGACTGCAGGTCTCTTCGGCACAGCACCAGCCCAGACCTGTCCGCCGACACGAAGAGTGTGGGGATACTAGGCCCTGATACCAGGGCGAGGTGGATGGCATCCTCAGGGCCTAAACGTCTTGGGAGCGCAAAAAGATGAAAGAAGAAAAAGCATAGAAGGCAAGGGGTCGGTACAGGGTAAGACAACACCACAGATCTCAGCGATAACAGAACGCGACATGACCGCGAAAAGACGAAAACCGAGAGGAAAAAGAGGAGGAAAGAAGGGGAGGGCAAGGGCGGAGGCACGCCATGCGTTACCCACGAACCTTGAGCCACCACTCATCGCTCACCGCACACACACATATATATATATATATACACCCGTATATACAGGGCGTCATCGGGGAGGTGACACCCTTCAACTTCATGAGTTTGCCCGACCATTCGCCTCTCCAGGCCTCCATTCTGCGGATAAGCGCGTGTGCCAGCAGTCCTTATCGCTTGCCTTTTTTCACTTTTTCGATCCTTCGAGAAGCCCCACAGCGTTTATCGGAGGTGCAACGGGAAGACGTACGGAGGCGCGCGCGCGTGCGTGCGTTTGTGCATGTGCTTGTGTGCCACTGCATCCATATCTGTTCTGAGAAAGAAAAGTCGAGAAGTAAATGCCTGTCGCCAAGGGAGGGAGGGAGGAGGAGGAGGGGTGGGTGGGTGGGAAAGGCACGAAGGAGCCCGTAAACGCCCTCTCGCCATCCCACGTGGTGTATCAAGGCATGCGGGAAAAGACGCACAGTGTATTCCTTCGGAGGTCGGGGCTGCCTTTACTCTCCCTTTCGTATTGGTCGATCGATTGGCCTACACAAACGGGTTGGGCGCGGGGGCCGGAACCGGATCGTCCTCGTCATCGGCAGTGTCGTACTCTGCCACTGCCTTCTGCTTCTGCAGCAACTCTTCCGCGTCTGCCGCCTCCTCGACACCTTGAGTCATGAGAATGTAGTCATCCTGATCGGCCGCTGAGCCGCTGGCGGCCATGGGAGCGGCCGTCACTGCCGCCTCTTCGGAAGCCGCATCGGACGCCGAGTCCGTCGCCGGGGCGAGCGCCAGCTGCTGTGGGGAGCGGGAACGGGAGCGGCGGGAGACTGAGTGCGTGTTAGCCGTGTGATCGACTCCGTTCATGTAGCGGTGCGCGCTGGCATCGTCTGCGGGCGCTGCCGTTGCGCGCTGCTGCTGCTGTGGAGGCGACGGCGGCGCCGCCGCCTGGATTATCTGGCGCTTACGGAGTGCCAGGGAGACGACACCGCGCTCCACGCGCTGTGGTGGGATGTGCACCGAATTTCTGATGGACCCGCTGCGGTAAGTCGGAGCGGATGGGCTACGACTGCCGTTTATGCCATTCACGCCGTTAGTGCCGCGGTGCGGCGTCGCAGTGGAGGTCGAGTAGCGGCTGCTGAGCCCGCCAGTACCCTCCCTGGGACCCTCCAAGTAGAGAATGCTCCCCTTGTCCATGCTATGCTCCGCGCCTGGACGCGGCGAGCGGTAATGGTAGATCCGCGGAGTGACGAGCAGTTCGGGAAGCGCCTTGAGCCCCAACTTCTTGTGGAGTGCGCGGACCGAGGGGCGAGCCGTGGCCTTCTGGGCATCTGAGGCCGCTGAGCCGTTTTCGAGTTTCTTGTGTGCTCTTTTCGTCTTTCTCTTCGCCTTCTTTGGAGGCTCCTCCGGCGCTTCAGCTTCGGCTTCCCCCTCCTCTTCTTCCCCCACCTGCTGCTCATGCGCACTCGCTGCCGCCTGCGTGCCCTCCGAGGGGGCAAGGGCACTGCCGAGGCCGTACTGCGGATGCTCGCCGCCGGCTGTGAGGATGTCCGGCAGCGTTATTGTTGTCTCGTAGGGGTAGTTGCTCAGCTTCTCATCGACCTCGCTCGCCGTCATGCTGGGGGCGTGGCCAATACTGATGTAGCAAGTCATGCCTGTCGTCGTCGCCTCCACATTTAGCACCTGCACATACTGCGACTCCACCCCTATCGCGTCCGCCGTCTCGTTGCACACGGTCCGCTTCACCACATCGAGCGAGGATGCCACCACACTCTCCCACTTGTCGCCTGAGAAATGCCGCTTGTGCTCCGTAACGACCACGTCAGGAATCCCTGCGCTTGTAGCGCCGGGCGTGGGCATCGGGGCGGCGCCAGCTGGTGTCGACTCCGCGCCCGCCATGGACAAGTCATTGGCGGCGGTCTCCGGCGTAGGTGCGCTCTCGCCACCAGAGACCAGTGGCTGCACCTCAGCGTCCTGCTTCTCTTCTTTGGCCTGCTGCTGCTGAGCCGGTGGGCGGTAAGTGCTGGTTGCCGACCGGGTTCTCGGCGTGATAGGAGCGCTGGTCTGCGAGCGAGGCGTTTGCGCGGCCTTGGCGGCCCGCTGCGACAGGCGAGAGGGCGGAGGGTTGAGGGCGTAGATATCACTGGTTGGTGCTGCTGCCACATCGCTCGGGTGCGACGGCCGCGGTGCCGCGGCACTTTCCTCCTGTTGCGTGGATGTGAGTCGGTCAAGGTTTGTGCGGCTGTCCTCGACCTGGTACGGCAGACTCCTCTCCGATTTCGATGCGATGTCGTCCACCACTTGGAACTCGATGTCTTCCTTGTGCGTGCTTGCGTTGGGCGCGGTGCTGATGCTCATTTCGTAGTGCAGCTCTTCAGGCTCCTCGGCTGACTCCTCCCGTATGGAGATGGAGGTGACACTCTCGTGTACCTTCATGCCCGCCGTGGC
>NC_018252.1:372802-398798 GCF_000227135.1 Leishmania donovani | reverse complement strand
CCCGTATGGAGATGGTGGCGACACTCTCGGTTATCCTCGTGTCCTCCCGATGCTTTTTGTTGGGCGCCTCCTCGCGGAAGGCGATGGACGATGCGGCAGACAGGGACATCGCTCCTCCGGTCCGGTGACGTACGTGAGTTTGGATCAGAGAGAGAGGGAGGGAGGGAAGGGGACGAGAATGCCCAGGGAGGGAGGGCGGAGGAGCGGCTGTGGCTGCAATGATGAGCTGGATACGGTATCTGGACAGTGTGTGCCTATATGTGATTCAGTGCTACCCGATGTGAAGAGTTCGGTAAGGGGAGGGGGTTGGGCTGACGGTGTACACCTTCAATACACCACGACGTAGACGCAGACGTGTGCGCCGGTGCGTGATTTAGAGCGAGCGAGAGGGATCGAGGAGGGGTGGGGTGGTGTGTGGGGACAGTCGCCAAGTTGGCGTACGAGGACAGCTCCTTCGCAGGGAAAGGGTAGAGCGGCAAAGGCAGGAGCGAGGTGCGCAGTCGTGAAGGCGGGCCGAGGACTACAACAAGGTAGCAAAATACAGATATACGGACCAAAGTGGCTGGGACGAGGCACCCGCTTAGGAGTGGTGATTCCAACACATCCAGCCTTCAGCTTGTTTGCTTCCTTGGAGACAGAGAAGGAGAGGGAAGAAAGGGGCGACAAGGAGAAGGCAACAGTGAGCACCGCCCACCACCAAATCACAGGCACCCGCTCTTCCACTCACTCACGCAATCCCACACATATGCGTGACCAACACACACACATACACACACAGGCACAGAGAGGGAGCGACAGCCGCGCCCTGAGACCACGCAAGACACCATCATCGTCGCACAAGAAAAAAAAACGGCAGTGACACCACCGCCGTCTGAACCTGTAGTGAGATAGGCAGGCAAAGAGATGGCCGACAGCTTGGGTGGTGAGTGGGAAGGAGTTGAGTGCTGGCCTGAGAGGGGAGCGCGTCACATCTCCTCTATCCCCATCTTTTATATCTCTTCGTTTCCCTCGTCTAGCCTGCGCGTACGCACACACGCTTATCGTGACCGGCAGCAGGCAGGACGCCAGCTAACACGCGGCTTTGGCACCATCCGCTTGAGGAGGGGTCAGCGGAGAGAGGAAGCGACGGCACATACCAACGACGGTGACTGCGGCCAAAACACCAACGTACGTGATGTGTACAAGAAGGAAGGGCCGGGGTGCGAGACGGCCGCGGTGGCGGCAGCGATGTGGCTTACGGAGGAGCAGGCCGGAGACCTTGTCAACCAAGTAAAACGTGATAAGCCAACCAAGGCAACCTGGAAGCGAAACACCATGCACAGAGAAGAAGAGCTGCGGAGCTGCTAAAAATGATCAGATTGATGCGGAGAGAGAAAGGGAGGGTGGCTGTGAGGGATGGAGGGGGCTGAGTAGGAGGAGTGTGCAAGGCTGATGTGCGCTGCAGAGCGTATGGTAAGGAAGGAAAGAGGGACGTGTGCTCGCCCGACTTGCACGCCCTGCCTAGTCTCTGCGGCTAATCTGCGGTGCTTCTTTCAGTCCCTTCTTTCGCCCTCCCTCACAGTTTGAAGGCAGTGCCGAGCACCTCCGTCAACTCCTTCTCCAGCTTCTTCACCAAGTCATGCCCGTCATGGTCCGACTTCCACGAGACCTTTTCGTGGCCGTCCTGCGTCACGGTGATCATGTCGTAGTGGTGAGGGCCGGAGATAGGAGAGGAGAGCCACAGCTGCACATTCGGAGCTTGCTTGTTGAGGATGAAAGTGCCCCTCTCCGTCGTTTCGAGGGTCAGAACGCCGCCATTACAGCTGACATCCTCCACCGCCGCGCTGTCGAGAGCATCCACCTTCGTCTCAACGAGCTCAAGCAGCTCGTCGGCGGCCGTATTGAACTTGATGTCCGTGAAGCCATCCATGCCAAGCTTGGAGTAGTGGACAACCTGCGCGGTAGTGGTCGCGTCGCTGGCCCCGGTGGTGGCTGCTGCGCGATGCGCAACGGCCATCGCGCTTGCTGTCATGACACTCGTGCTAGCGTTCGCGAACGAGTGCGAAGGGGCGAGTGCGGGGTAGCTGGTGGTCGTCAACGCCATTGCGCGCAGCGGAATGCGCTGATGCAGTCTTGCGCAGTTCATTATGACTGCGTGTGTGTGTGGAAGTGTGTGTGTGTGTACCCACCACGTGGCCGCCCTCTCCCACTGGCTCTGTAGGCACACCGAACAGCGGTGGTCGGAGGTCGATCGGTATTGTAAGCCGGCGCTTTCCTTCGGATCGCAGCCTGTGCTCCTGTGCGCGAGTAGGCAAGGCGGGGTGGGAGTAGGTGCAGCATGCAGATGAACAAAGGTGAAAGAGTAAGACATGTCTATCCAGCAGAGTAGTGTGCGGTTTGGGGTTGAATGAGGAGGGAGGGAGGGAGCGTGGTCCTCCTCATCCTCCGCCCGAAGCAATGCTGACCCCGATGCACGTGCTTCCGCGGAGCGTTCCTCCTTCCACCGCACATCGCAGCAGCCACCTCGCACCCGCACCAGCGGATGCGTACATTTGTGCTCACGTGCGTTGATCTGCAGCCGTGTGCGCCGAATGAGGAGGTCAGAGGACGAGAGGTGTGAGCAGTTCGCCCCGCTTTTCGTTTTGTCTCACGTGCGTCTCTCCCCTCGTGAGTCGCCGCAGTTGCGAGTGTCGCGTTCTGTAGGCGAATGGACTGACGGAGAGAGAAGGGCGGCATGCGAGGTGGACGCGCTGTCTCGCTGTTGAGCTCGTTCTCCCCCCTTAGCCGTTTCTCTTTTTCCGCGTACACAGTGATATCATGACAGTTGTGGTGCACGAGGAAACCGCTCAGCAGACAACAACACCAGGCAAACAAACACAGCGGACAACGGAAAACAAGTGATACCCGCATCAGCGTGCATCTGTTGCTCCTCTATTCCTCTCTCCCCCACACACGTGCGCAGAGGGGATGGAGGGAGGGCAACAGATGAACGATACACCAATGGCCGAGGAAGCGGGTGGTGGTGGTGGTGGGGATGGGGCGATGTGTACCCTTGGACTGTTGCCGTGCATCGCATCACAGCCTGGTATGGCATCCACCGTTTCCAATCTCTGTCCTTGTAGTTGGCTATAGGCAGCTGCGCTCCTTGAGCAGCTCCTGCGCCCAAATACCCTGCGCCACCCGATCGACCTTGGCGTCGGGCTGGCTTTGCACGGGCCGCACGCGCTTAGGCGCCGGCGCCGCGCACCGTGAGCCGCCTTGCACGCCGACGGCTCCCGCGTCATGTCGCGCGTCTCGGGCAGCGCCACCGGCGCTTTGCCAACGGCGGCTGGAGCTGCGCGTCGGCACACTGGGAGCGTCCGCGCCGCTGACCGTGCGAGGTCGCATACGCGCTGCGGAGCGGCCAGTATGGGAGGCGCACCCTTCCGCATTTCTCGAAGCAGCACGCGAGTGATCCATCCACCGCTCATACCCGAGCGAGCGCCGCACGGTGGCGGTGGCGCCGGCTGCCTCTGTTGCCGCCACCTTCTCTCTTTGGCGGCGGTTTCCGCTGCTGCTGCTACTATGAGCTCGCTGGCTCTGCTGCCGCCTCTCGCCGTCACGCGCATCGCAGCCAAGCACCTCACGAGCGCGCTCGACGCGACGGGCTGCTGCGGTCGGCGAGTAGCGGTCTGGAATGTGAAGATCACCATCAGCGCCTGTGCGGTGGCGGCCACTGCCTTTGCTCGCAATCGCCTGCAGCACACGCCGCTTTCTGCGATCAAAGGAGGGGCGTACATCACCGTTGCCGTCGTCTGTGTTCGAGGCGGAGGCAGACTCAGTGGCACACGGGTGCGCAGCGCGGCGGCGACAGTCGCGGTCGGAGTCGGTGGTGGCGGACGTGTCTTCGCTGTCGTGCTGGCTGTCCTTCTGCCCTGTAATCTCATCACCATCCTCCCACTTTCGCAGAGGCGATCGGACGGCTTTGTGGCGCGCTTGCCGTGTTGGCTGCACCGTCGAGGCAGGACTAGACGTCTTCGAAGGGGCACCGGGGCGCTGCTTCGCTGTGGGCTGCTGATACTGATGCTCAAGAAGCAGCTGCACCAGCTGATTGACATCCAAAGGCGACATGAGACCGGCTGCTTGGCCCGGCAGCCCCGTCGAGAGTGCGGTTTGCTGCGGTTCACCATCCTGCGCCAGTTCTGCTCGCCGACGCTGCAGCGCGAGTTCCTCCTTCAGCGTCGCAACCTTGGCTCGATGGGCAGCCTTCAGCTGCGCAACGCGGTTCTCGTAGTCCGCTTGCTGATTCGAGGACGTCTGCTCCAGCTCGACGACGCGCCGCTGGGCATCTGCAAGGGCCTCCTGCACCTCCCGGTAGGCGCGGCGCGACACCAGTGCCTCTCCTGACGGTTGGATCAAGCGATTGTTCTCTATGCTGTCTTCAATGCTGAGAGGCAGCTGGCCTGGTGGCGAAAGATCTCGCTCACTCTCGGTGGTACCTCTATCGCGGCCATTTACGACGCCAGCCCAGCCGCCAGCCTCCATCTCTGCCGGTGCTGTCTGAGTGTGTGCACTGGACGGCGACCGTATCGGATGCGGTGACATGACGTTCCACCAGTAATCTTGACTGTAGAACTGCGTGCCCGCGCCCACGTCGCCACCAGCCCCGGTGACGTGTCGGCCGAGCACTGGGGAGGGCGCTTTGGGGACACGTTCCAGCGAGCATGCCCTACCGCTGGGTGCGCCGATCGATACTCGCGTTTCAATCGGTTGGAGCCGCCCCTCCGCGCCGTGCGGCAGCAGCGACGTGTACGGGTCGTGCCGCCCAAGCAAGTGCGGCAGCTCTTCAACGACAGCTTGCTGCAGCACATGCAGCTGATTGCTAAAGCTGGAGCTCAGAAGCTCAACGTACTGCTTCAGCAGCTTCATTTCGTGCTTCACTTGCCGCACGCTGTTGTACAGGTGAAACGCAACACCGTTGTGCAGGGTGTCACTCACCTGCCGCACCCGCTTCAACTCGGACGCGAGGGTGCGGTTGTGTGCGTCCAGCCGATCGTAGAGGCGGTGCATTGTGTTGAGGCGCTGTAGGGCATCGCCGTACTGCTGCTCGAGGGTAGTGACCGCCTCGGAGGCGTACTCGAAGACGGCACCGCGCTGAACCAAGTGAACATCGCTGCGATGCCTGTGACTTTCTGGAGAGGTCAGCTGCCAGTGGGCAGTGCTGGAGGTGTGCGAGGCTGTGGGGACATCAGCAGCCGGACCGGCTGCTGTTGCGCGGGTTGCAGCCTGCTGGGACGTAGATGAAGAGGCAGAGGCGGTGTCCAGCGGCGCTGGCAGCAGCGGCATCGCTGTCGTGGTGGTGGGCGCCGCCTCCGTGACGTTGGAAGTGCGTTGGTGGTTCACGTAAGGCGAGCGCCGCTGCAGGGGTTGCTGAGGCGGTGCAGGTGGCGATGGTGGCAACAGCTGTGGCACCTTTGTTCGAGTCGAGTAGCGGTAGCCGCTGCTGTCGACGATACCCGTGCGCGGTGCGTGTGAATGAGAAGAGGGGGCGGCGTGGGTCCGCACAGCGTGAGAAAAGGCTGACGAGCTTGCTGCTTCCAGGCTCTGATTGGAGGTAGGCACCAAAGTTGGGGGTGACGCTTCGTGGTATGAGGAAAACGGCACTGCGGGAGGTGTGGTCTGCCCAGCCCCAGTGCCGGCGCTGCTCCCAGGGCTCGACGGACGGGAAGGGAAGAGTACCGCATGCTGCTGCTCACGACGCCTCAGGGAAGGAGGGGATGCCGCTTGGTTTTGCACGTGTGTCGGCGCGGGCATGAGAGCGTCCGCGCCCTCGTGCTCATCTGGCTCCGAGGCGTAGGAGTGTGCTCGGCCGTGGTGCAGCTCGTGACTCTCCGCCGCGCGTGGCATCGCAGTCGCAGCGTCGGCGGCAGCTGATTGCCGCCCCACCGGGAGGTACAGCTCCGTGGAGGTGCCCTCCGGAGGGTCTGTGGAGGAGGAGCTGGCGGACGATGGGCCTCTGCCGGTGCGACTCGCCGACAACACATGCGGCATAACCTCTTTTCGGTGTGGATTTCTTCACACCCTCTCGCGACACGTACGAGTGTGCGCGTGTATGCGCAGAGGGCGATGCAGGGAAAGTGGAAGGGAGGTGGGCAGTTCTACGCGTGATTCTACGCAAAAGGTGGAGTCTACAACAACAAGAAAGCGCAATGTAGCGGGGAGGAGGATGCCCAAGGAGGCACCAGCAGCGATACACATGCACCAGTTGGAAGAGTTAGCACCCGTATGTGCGGCCTGTATGTATGTATGTGCGTGCTGTTTCGAACGCGTAAGTGACCTGCTCTATAGTGGTGTGCTTGCTCTGTTTTGGGCGAGTGCATCACGTTGTACACGCGTCAGCGAGAGAGAGACAGAGAGGGGCGCATTCGGGATGAGAGGGGGGGGGACGTGGAGGGGGGAAGGAGAGCGTGTGCCTCGAGGCGTGAGACCCCAACCCCGACCCGCTCTCCATGCATTCTTCGAGAAAGTGCATGGTCTCCGTTCCCCTACAGTTGTGCGCCCTCCGCGAATTGCAGGTGCATGTGTGCGTGTATGCGTGTGCGTAAATCTCGTGATGGGGGTGAGCATGAACAGGCAAAAGGAAGCACTGAGACACCAACAAAGAGCAGAAAGGTGGGGCGTGACCGACAGAGAGCGCGGTCGTGCGGGGGTGGGTGGGTGAGAGCACCGATGCAGAGGGCGAAGAGTAAGAAGACACACACACACACGCACACACAGACACAGACACAGACACAGACACAGAGCGAGTGGGCGAGGGACAAGCAAAAACGAGGAGGGCGTGCGGTGGTGTGGTGAGGGTAGCAGCAGCAGCAGCAGCGTGCATATCCAACTTCACGTCGATGAAAAAAGAACAGTAGGGAGGGTAAGGGGGAGGGCAACGAGAGCGGCAAAAGTCGATGGCTATTTCGTTTTGAGGGCGACGGATTGGTCGTCATGATGATAGCTGTTTAAGGCGAGTGGGAGGGTGGACGGGTGGGTGGCGGTGGTGGAAGAGACGAGAAGCGACACTAATAATACTAAAAAAAAATAGATAAAGCACAAGCAACGCGGCGAACAAGAGGGAGAGGAAGACACAGAAGCACAGCGTAGCAGCTGCAGCAGCCCTAACCGCCATCACAGCCGCGGAGCACAGAGAAGGCGGTGAGGCGTAAGGTGGGGAGGGAGGGAGGGCAGGAGACCTTTGGACACCGATGAAAGATGGAGTGAGCAGAGAGGGATCTTGCGAGCTCACAGTTTATATGCTCGCTCAGCAGACTTCCTCCTGGTCAATCCTCTCCTAAACATCGAGCGTCTCACCACTCATGCAGGACTGCATCTCCTGATTGGGGCCACCGCCACCGCCACCGCCACCGGCTCCTCTGTCCCCCTCAGCCGCGTCTTCTCCCGCGTGCAGGTGTGCGTGACGGACGTTATCAGGCAGAGAGGCTTGAATCGTCGTCAGAGTGTTGCGCAGCGCCTCCAGTTCCATGGGCGGCTGGCTGTGATCGAGGGAGAGCGCGCGCCGACACCAGTTCGCCACCATCGGCGGCAGCGAGGGTGGAATACGGTACCCTTGACTGCTGCTGCTTGGCTTCACCGGCGCTAGCGGCTCTGCTCCTGAGAGACACGACGCGGTGCCCGAGGTGTTGCCGAGCTGATGCGTAGCACCCGCGAACACCCGCTCCTCCACCTCTCGGTCTGTCTTGATGTACGCGTAGGGCACCTGGCCCGTGAGGAGAGCGAGAAAGAGCTGCACAACGACGTAGCTGGCGGGGGCCGTGGCTCGCGCATGCGGGCGCCACCGACTTCCGGCGACCTGGTGTGGCGTCCACCTGCACGGCGGGCTGTAGCGCACAACGAAGTGCTTTGATCGAAGGCGCAGCGCATCTTCGGCGCCGCCGCGGTCGCCCTTTCTTCCTCCGCAGACGTACACCTCCGTCTCCCGCTCACTCCGTGTCTGCACCGTATCCGCCTTGTAGGGGAGGCTCCGGTCGACTCGGCCCCCGCCATCCTCCGACGCCTTGACGGAACCGATTTGCAGGTCAGGTTGGCTCGCGACAGGGGCTTCTTCACGACTGCCGCCCTCGGCGAAGGGGGTGACGCTGGCTGCCCAGGCGGCACTTTCGCTATTCACCGACAAGGGCGACGACGTGTCTCGCGCATGCTGGTCGCCGCTGACACCACCCTTTTGCTGCCTTTCCTGTTGGTGCACCGGCTCTTCATCCCCGTTCAGTCCGACCATGCGCACAACAAAGACGTTCGCAGGGTCGACGGTCAACCACGCCGTCTGCACCGCCTCCGACACCTCATGGCTGTCGCTCATGATGTACTGCAGCGCATCGGCGATCTGGGAGCAGATGTCGAGGGCCTCGTGAAGCGTGAAGTGGTGCCGCCCAAGAACAGGGAGGGATGCTGAGGAGAAAGCGGCAGAAGAAGGGGGAGCAAACAGCAAATCGTGAAGCGTGACGTAGGAGGCCTGCGCAGAGTCGGCGGCGGTGGAAAGCAATCTCGCACTCTGCAGCTCAAGGACGTACCCCAGAGCCATGATCGGCTTCCCAGTGACGGCCGACACGGGACACTGCCAGGGGAAGCTCGCCATGGCAGCGCTTGCCGGGCGCTCTTCTCCCGCCTTCTCGTCTACCTCGACGCGCACCGCTGACGCGTTCGAGCTCTCCGCGTCGTCGACGAACCTTTCCGTGTATCCACCGAGGCATGTGACGATATGTGGGTGACACCACGTGGAGCGACACCCCACGTCCAGTACGAATTCTGTCGCGTGCTGCATGGCCACCTCCTGCGTTTCTGCGTCGCTCGTGCCCGCCGCGCCGCAGAGGGCCTTCACGACGACAGGGACGCCGCTGTACCGGTACACGTGCGGTAAAACACGGAAGCGAACGTCCTTCTCACCATCAGCGTGGTGCTTCACTGCCACCGTCGCCGCCGGAGGAGCCGATGCCGATGCGCTTCGTGGTCGGCTGGCCCCCAGTACGAGCTGATCCGTCGGCTTCAGGTCTTGATAGAGGATTCGCCACGGACTCATCTTACGCCGCTGGTGGTAGGCTTGCAGGTCGCGCAGATGATGGCTGACGCTGCCGACCTCTTCAAAGGCGGATTGATCCGCCTCTCTGCCAGAAACACTCATGGGGAGGAGCAGCTCCATCATAACCTGCCCATCCTCGGCGCAGTCCAGCGACTCGGCAACGCCATCCTCACGCTCCAGATCCACGTGCGAGTACATGGACCACGCCGCCCAGAGGCGTCGGTAAGCACCTTGGAAGAACAGTTGGCTTGTGAAGTGATGATACAGCAGCACCGGCCAGCACTGTGCCGGCCCCAGTGGATCGCCGTCGGGACCGTACAGGATCTGCAGTGCCGTGGCGGACTCCGCCGTGCTTGCCACCACGCCACCGTCGTGTGCGCACTGACGCAGCAGCAGGCACAGGGACTGCATCGCGGTCAGCAGCGGCTGCGACGGCGCCGGCCGCGGCATCTTGCGTAGCGTGACGGCAATCAATCGCAGGCGGCGTACAGCCAACGCGCATTGATGCTTGTTGATGCGCGCGTGTGCCTTCGCTGCAGTGGCAGCAGCGAGGACCTGATCGAGATGCATCAGCAGAATCGACGTAGTGTCGACTGTCTCATCGGCAACGGTGGGCTCGTGCGCATGAGATGCAGGACATCGATCGCCGGTGTTCGACGGCGGCGGCGCCACTGATGTCGCGGCGGCCGAGTCCTCTGCGCGCTGCAAAGACGACTTCGACCGCGCCACGAGGCCGGTGAACTGGTTCTCTTCTCCAATGTTCGCATACATGTTTTGGTTGCTTGTGGTAGCGCTGCGCGTGTGCGCAAAATGCGAAGTGAAGCACCTTCCCCGACACGCGGAGTAATAGAGGGCGCAAGAGACGTCGGGAGAAACCGAATGGGCGCCAAGCGGAGCGCATCAAGAGGTAAAGAGAGATGAAAAAGGGGGAGGAGGAAAGGAGAGGAAATGAGGCACACGTGCTAGGGCGTGTAAGCAACCACATAGAGAGAGAGAGATGCGATCACTGATGAAGGTACGGCAACACTATAAGGAGTCACTGCTGCAAGCAAGGCGTACATACACAAAAGCACGGAAAGGCACTGAGAGGTACAGCGAAAGTGGAAGGAGGAGGGGGGACCACCACGGAAGATTGAGCAGCTCTCGTGTGCATGCAACGTACACACACACATACATACACATACACACAGATTGGTAAAATACAAAACAGTACTACCCGCTGCCCCACCCGTCTTTGTTTCTGTGCGTGCAGCGAGGAGAGGGAGAGGAGCGGGTGCGGGGCTCTAGCTGCTGCCGGATGATAGAATGTCGTGATCACCACTTGAGAGAGGAAGACCGAGTGCACGTGAGCCATTGGGGAGGGGGGCTTTGTTTGCTTGCGCACATGAGAAGATCCTGACGACGGGGGAGGGGCAGCTCAGTGTGGTGGATCAGGGTCCAGCGCCCTCCCCTCCGCTCTGTGTACGGAAGCCAGGCAGCCCCCTTATCCCTGCCAATGCAGAACAACTTTAGGTGGTGACAGAGTCAGGCCCGGGACGGCGCTGGGCCCGAGCGACCTGCGACAGTGAACACGTGTACACCATCCATGTGATGGGCAGAGTGCCAGTGTGACTCGCACGCATCTTACCCGAGCCTCTCACTGCCCGCTGGTGTGGGGAGCCCGCGTTTTACACCCCGAGTGGGATGCGCCACCTGGCGACCGGCATGATGATGGGAGGAGCGACTGTGAAGCCGGGTGGTTGGGTGGAGTTTGAGGCCGAGGCCATGATCGGATGACCGAGTCGGCGCACTGCTGTGCCAGCTTGTGCCTACGGCTGCCTCGCACCACGCGGATGTCGGGGCCTGTGGCAAGGCCGTGCGCATCTGTGTGAAGGGGGGTGACCTTTGGCCTCATGTTGTATGGCAGAGAAATGGGCACGCCGAAACCCCCAAAACAACACAAAAAGCGGAAGGGATAGTGAGAGTCGGCCGTGCATTAAAGAAAGCGGCACGGCATTGCGCTGAAGGTATCGGTGGGCGCACGGGGACCGCGTTGTGGCAGTCCACCAATCACCTGCACGTTGTTGTAGAATTCCGGCGTGCATGTGGAGCGCTGGGCTGACGGGGCTGTGGGAGGTCGCGGTGGCATGGCATGGCCGTCGACAACCGTGCTGTCAAGCTTGGCTGCACGGTGGAGGCTATCCGATGCAGGGACACTGCATCCGGTCGCCGCAGATGCCTTCAACTCTCTCCTCTGCTGCACCGGCGTGGCACTCCCCAGCAGCCACTCCAGCTCTGGACTGTACATGTGCGGAGAAGGGGAAGGACACCCAAGAGATGAGGTGCATCACGCAGACAAGTGAGGCGTCTGCCACCGTCGTTTTCTGTGCTGACTGTCTACAGCTGGAAGTGCGGCGCGATCGCATGGACGCGCCAGAAGGTAACCACATGACGCCGACAATGAAGAGCCAGTGCGCGTGTGCGTGTGTGTGAAGAAAAAAAATGAGACGACGCAAGGAGGTGGTGCGGCCCAAAGAGGACAGTGAAGGGGGATAGGATCGGCATGCGTGCCGCAGTGGTATACTCAAACACAGCCGTGGCGGAGAAGGACAACGATTGGGGGCGCGGACCCCCTCCTCCCCCCTCCCCTCAGCGAGGGATGGATGATATTGTCCAGGCGACCCTCTACTTCTTCATCTCGGTCTGCTGCTCGCGTGACACATGTCGACTTACCGTCTGCAGCGCCTTATAGATATGTGCACGCTGCGCTGCTTAAAGCGTAGGCACCCCGCACTCCCACCTCACCCACCCCCGTTTGAAAACTGCACATGCGAGAGAGCGAGAGTCGAGATTGCCGAGGCGGGAAAGGAGGGGGAGAGACTTCCATCTCAGAAACAGGATGGCGAGGGGCCCCGAGAAACTTGTGTGACCAACAGACACATGCACATAAACCAGACTCAATGGAGGTTTGGGGGAGGGGGAGGGGGCAGCATGTCTTTTCAGTAGGCAGCGTACACCCCCTCCTTACACACGCCGCCAACACCACCAACACCCCTTCCGCTCTCTCCGACCTTAAGGAGGTACTAGTAAAAGTCCTCCAGGGTGAAGGCTGGGGGCTGCTGCGAGGAAGCTGTTGTCAACGGCTCCGCGATTGATGCGGCTTGCGTCGTGCTGCCTTTGTCGTTGCTGCTACTTTCGGCGGCACTGAGCGAGTCCGCCAGAAAGCCCGGGTCCATCTCGATCTCCGCCGACATCGGCGGCGACGAAGTCGCTACTGCAGCCCCTGCTGCTGCTGGACCATTGCTCACCCTTCCGGTGGCGTTTCGGCCAAGAAAAGCGCCGGACGTGAGCCCGCGAGGCTGAACGCGGACCCCCTCTTCTTTCTCCATGGCGGCGGCCGCCGGGATGTAGTGGATGACGGCCGCCATATCACGGTCACCCATCCCAGATTCGGCGGCGGCGCCCAGCATGCGCAGCGACGCGTCTAGCACAGGGAAGCGCTCCTCCTCAACCTCGCGCCCACCATTGCCGTCGTCGCCCTTCTCGATCTTTGGTAAGGAGGCGTCGAGCAGCGCGAGATCCTCGAGAAGGTTGTCGATGCTGGCGCCAGAGGATGGTGCCAGCTTGTCCGGGTTGCGCACGAGGTCCTGCATCGTTGGCGCGTTGCGGCGCAGCATCGTGCTCGAGCCCCACGAGGCGTCCAAGACTTGGATGAGCTTCTGGTAGTCCTCGATGCCGAGCCGATTCGCAATCGTCATTGCCTCCGCGGCGGCGGCATTGTGCGAGGCCACCAGCGCTTGAGAGAGCAGCTTAGCCGCCGTGCCGCTGCCATTGGCGCCCATGTGATGGATGTTGTCCGCATACATACGAAAGATTGGCGACACCCGCTGCACCTGCTCCGCCGGCCCACCCACCATGAGCACGAGCTGGTTGTTGAAGGCCTGCTTCGGACTACCGCTCATCGGGGCGTCGAGGAAGACGGCACCGCGCCGCTCTGCCTCGTGGGCGCACTCGCGCGACAGCTCCATGTCCACGGTCGTGTGGTCCACGATAATCTGCCCAGGACGGGCGTTGGTGACGAGGGCCTCGCTGTCCTCCAGGAGGACCTTCCGTGAGGCGGCCCGGTGTGCCAAGGTCAGCAGGATGACGTCACACCACTTGGTCATGGTGCTGTAGCGGTCGTGGATGCGCATGGCGCAGGTGGCGCCATCGGCGCTCATGTCATCGCACACTTGGCGCGCCTTGCTGAGAGTGCGGCTGTGGATCTGCAAATACATGGCGCTGCGTGCCTTGAAGGCGAGGTTTCGGGTAATGGGAATGCCCATGTTACCCATGCCCACCACACCCACGTTCAGCGAGCGCTTAATGGCTGACATGGATGAGGGTGCTGACGGCAGCGGCAGCGGCAGCGGCGGGGTGGGGGTGGGGTAGAGTAGGGCGGGGTGGAGGGAAGACGGCTCGACGGAAGGATGGCACTCTTCGCAACACTGCAGAGAGGATGCTGCAAGGTGATTGATGCCGTGAAGGTGAAATAGCAGAGTTGTGGCGGAGGCGAATGCCCTCAGTTCTTCCTTTAGCGCGTCGAGAGGTGGGTGCGTGTGCTTGCGGTTCTGGGGAGTACGCCGTTGTTGCGCATTGCACACGCCACGCGGAGATGAGCTGAGAACCGCAGCACAGCAACACAGAGGGGAGAAGAGCAGAGACATGGGAAGATGGAGGGGGTTTGTAAAGGGTGAGGAAGACAGAGTCTACGCGCACACATGTGCGCATGCGCCCAGCGTCTGCGTTGTGGTGATGAGCGTGCCACTGGCATATTCTTCCGCGGCTGCAATGGAAACGGCAGTGGAGAGAAGGGGGGGGAGGCAGGCGTGGAACTACACGTGCGCCACATACACCCCCTCCCTCCTTACGACCCACACTCACACATGTCTCTCAGAGAGGGAGAAGAAGGGAAGAGATTCGTAGATTCCGGCAGCACACAGAAGAGAACGGCTGCTGCTGCTCCCGTCCGCCTCCCCAATATTGCGTGTCTTCTGTGCTTTTCTTACAGCAACAGTCCACCTTTTCGTCTTGTCATACTTGTATGTGCATGCTCTTAGGAAAAGACACGCACCCAACGCCTCATAGCACCATACGCCACCACATACGCGCACGAAGAACCAGAGCTGTCTGTCCCAGAGAGTGAGGGAGGGGCCAGTAGCGTGGAGGTGGGACGGCTGGCGGACAAAAAAGAGGATACACTGCTGGGAGACACACACGCACACACACATGTATACACAGACGAAGTGGAAGCACCGCTTTCGGTCATCACCTTGACATATACATGTACACACAGCCGTACGCACGCGCACAGCGATGCTGCTACCGCTACTGCTGCTGTCACAAGCCTATCTGCACATGAAAGAAAGCCCAAAGAAACGAGGGTGAGCGAGGCGGGCGGCAGTGACGGTGCGTGCGTGTGCACGAGCATGAGCTCGTGCGTCTCCCTAGAAAGTCTCTGTGCCTGCCTTTTCCATGCATGGCGGCCTCCAGCCCCACACTACTTGTGCATACTCTCTATTCCTCCGCTGCCTTCTCTTCCTCTTCCTCTTCCTGACTTTGGCACACACGCACGTACACACATACACACCGTGCGGCGAGGTCGCACACTGAAACACTACCGCCGCCGCGTCACTGTGTACGAGCAGAAAAACGCCAAAAAGCGGGGAAAGGGGAGACAAGGCCGATTAGTGGGGGCCAAAGGATGTCGCTGGGAGCTCTTCGTGCTGGTCTTCGTAGAATGCGACGAAGCACTCGAGCAACGGCAACAATGACAATTCCCCACCAACGCAGCAGCACCGAACACGTCGATGCACACGTACACACGTGAGTCGCGCCTTACGCACCAAGAATGACGTTGTTGATCGGGATGAACACCAGCTTAACAAAAAAACCGAGGAAGCCCATCATGAAGAAGCCGATCAACGCTGCGATGGCAGCCGTCGTGAACTCGTTGTAGTTCGGTTTCTGGCACTTGCGTACCAGCATGCGGCTGTTCTTGGTGAAGGCCACGATGGGGTGGAACAGAATGTCATCAAGGAAGTCCATCTTTGGCGAAGGGAGAAGGGGCAGAGGCGGGCGGAGTTTGGTGGGCGGCAGGGGGAGCGGTAGTGACGGCAGATACGGCACTGGCAACGATGGTAGTGGTTGTGTACTGGCGTTTCAGGGTCACGTAGGTAGGGCTGTGGTTTCATGGCCGCGCATGTATTTGCGTCGCCGTCGTGGATGGTGCGGGGGCCACGCGCATGAACAGGTGGCCCAACACAGACACAGACGGAGAGAAGGAGAGGGGACGGAAGGGGTCAGAGAGGAAGAGCAAAAACGTTGGTAAGATGCAAAGGCACACGGAGGTGTCTTTTTCCTGCCATTCATCGATGGGTGGCGGTGATGGCACCCGCCTTCATCCATTTCGCCTACCAGCTGCTGCTGCTGTGGCTGTCTCTGGCCCTCACCGCGCGCGGTTGCTCCTTGACACTCCCTCTCCGCACTCCTTCCTTCCATGACGGCTAACAGTCACAGTGACGGCGACATATATGAGAGGGAGAAACGAGAGGGTGAGAGGCTGGCTGGGTAGATCGGTGAGAGGGCGGGGCGTGATATGTGCTTGCCACACGAGGGCAGCGTTCTGTATTCGTGTTCTCACGTCGTCTCCTTCGCGTGCGAGGAAACACGAGAAGAGAAACCGGATAGTCTCACCGCGCGCCGCGACGCCACGCACACACACACACACACACAAAAAAAGAGCATAACGAAAGCCAACCAAGGACCAGACAGACAGCCAGTAATACCACTCGTTTCCTGATGTGCCAAGACCTGCGCATGCACATACACAGACACACTTGCACCTACACATACATTTTCAAACAACGACGAAGGACAACGAGGGCCACGCCGCACCGACAGGGCGATGGTGACATTGCCGACGTTTCGATCTCTATGACTCTTTCTATGGAAATTTGGAGGCTCACACAGGCCCCCGCGCGCTGCAGGGAGGGCGAGGGCAGAGAGACAGAGAGTGGGGTGATGGTGGTGGGGGCTGCTGGCGTCCGTGGTTGGAAAGGAAAAGACACCTGCCGCTCCCTCTTGTAATGCGGCATACTTATGCACGAGCAGGACTTCTCTGTGTGGAGCCCTGCATACTCCTCCCCACAGCTCACGTTCTACATTGACGGCGTTGAGGCAGAGAAAGCGCTGGCGCTGCCGCTACTGCACCTCCACCTATCCGTCTTACGGGGCGGGCATCATGTCACCTGCAAGGAAGCTGTCCTGCGCATCCACTGCCGGATTGTCCTCCTGCTGCAGGAGCGGCTCGATGCGGGCATCGTGGTCGGGCAGGGCAAAGAAGACAATGCTGCAGCGGCTGCTGCCGCCCTTGGCGTTGCGCACGCGGTGGGGTGTTGCCTCGATGAGGCCACCCGTCCACTTCTCCAGGAACAAGCCGGCGTTCACGAGAAGCGCGTCCTCGAGCACCGGGACGGCCATGTAGGAGCCCTTCTCGTCGTCCCACACCTCCAGCCCCCCAAGCGAGTCCTGGGAGAGCAGGGTGATGGTGCTGAGGTCTTTGTGCGTGTCGAGGCGCACCGTCACGTCCTTGTCATCATCGCCGTCCTCGGCGCTCGCCGTCCTCACCAGAGGCTGCATCTTGGCTCCCTTGCGCCGGAGCACTTTCACGCCGTCCGGGTTGTGCGCCGACCGTTGATTTTGGATGTCGACGCCGTTCTTGAGTCGCGCCCCTTCCCCGAGCTGCGGGTAGTACTTGGCTTGCAAGTCGCAGTCGCGCTTCTGGTGGAACGACGTGAAGTACTCAAGCTCGAAGTCCATCGTCGGGTCCGGCCCGCCTTGCGGGATGGAGGGGCGGATACCGAGGCCGCAGCTGATGTGCCGCATCACGTCCATGCTCACCGTGTAGCAGAGGTCGTAGTAGGCCATCATCATGTCCTTGAAGTCGGACATGAAGTTGTCGTTGCGGTCCATGCCCGGGCCGAGGCCGCTGCCGGATGCGGGGATTGAGTTGACGTGGTTCAGCAAGATGTCCCACGGGTTGCGACGGCTAATCATGCTCAGGTACTCGCTCTCCTCCCAACCGGCTTGCTTGTAGTAGTCGCGCCGCAGCACTGCCGGGTCAGCCACGTCGTCGCGGCCAACGGAGAAGCACTCGATAGCGTCATCGATGCCGCTCGCGCCGACGTAGCGGTAGTAGCCGCGGAACCCACTCGGGGACTTTATGCTCTCCAGTTCGTACGGGGAGAGTTGTGTGCAGTTGTAGTTGTGCAGGTTGTTGCGCTTCAGGCTGCCCTGCGCAGCAGCGTCGTGCAGGTGCAGGACATACTGCTCAAAGAAGATGCGGCAATCGCGGTGAAGCTGATCGAGGATGGTCTTCTGAATGAAGGGGTGCTGGATATAGCAGTAGCCGTGGTCTTGTAGGGATTCGAGAAGGGCGTTGCTGGCCGACTCCGTTACGTTGTTCGGGCCGCGGCCGATCTTTACAAGCGTGCCGCGAGCAAGAGTAGTAGCGCGAAGCATGGCTAGCTACACACACACACACACACACACACACACACTCACATACAGACACGCACGGACAGGGCGGGGGGGGAGGGAAGAGCGTTCGCAACAAAGACAAAAAAGTCCCCGCAGCGCCAGCAGCGACAGACGTAAGTGAACGTGGGTGAGTGTGGGTGTGACACAGGGGCGTGCTCAGCAACGTGATGTGAGGCTCGTGGACGGGAAGGAGAGAGGAAAGCGAAGGGCCGGAAAGACGAACACAGAGGCCTTGGGCCTTCTCTTGCTATCTCTATATGTGTGTGTTTGTGTATGCGTTTATGACGCTATTCCTGCGTGTGGGTGTGCGAAGGGATGCACTACTCTCTATGTGTGTATCTGTAGAGGTGCGCTCGGCACTGTTGGCTGCCCTGACTGTCGCTGGGCTTCTTTTCGTGTGCTTGGCGTTTTCCTCGTGGTGATGGGTGACGGAGCGAGATGTGAACCGACAAGCGCAACAAGTGGGGCGGTAAGAGGAAAAAAAGGGTTTAGGGTGAGGTGAGCCCGAAAGGGCGCGGATAAGGAGCGTGGCAACAGCCACAGCGACTACTGCCGTATGATGGTTCTCCTTAGCGAAGAAAAAGCGGGGATCGCACTTCACCACGCTGTGTGTGCTTGCACGTTTATTCCTCTCCTCTTTTCTTTGTGTTGCTCTGGCTGCACTGTCGCGTTATGTCGGTGTGCGCTGCGCTGAGAAAACTCTAGGATAGCAAACACCTCCCTCCTCCTTCGTTTTTTGTATGGGTGTCTGCGTTCAATATTTCCAGCGGTGCCAGGAATGTGAAGCTTTCTGGTGCGACTGATGCTTAAGAGAGGCAGGGAGCGAGGGAAGGGTGAGAGGCCTTCCACGTATAGCTTACCCCCCGTGCTACGTCTTCTGAGAAGAGTGGCGTAGTGCGACTAGTGTTGTAGATAGAGCTGCTGGTGCTGCCAACGGCATGCTCTTTTCGACAAGAGAGAGAGAGAAATCCATTGGGAGGGGGAGGGCAGTTGTCGACGGTCCGTTGCACACGCGCAAGCAACCAAAAAAAATACAGTGTGGTAGCAAGAGAGGAAGGAGGAAGAAAGTGGCGAAATTCATGATAGCGCTCATAAGAGCCTCTTTTTTTTTCCGAGCGTCGTCTCTGGAGGGAGGGGGCGCGGAGCCGTTCAGATGCGCCTCCTCAACACCAGAACGGCGTGCTGCACGAGCAAGCACTCCATTCACGCGTGTATCGCTTGACTGGTCCTTTGCTGCCCCAAGCCCTTTCCACCGTGCTGCCGGCACACACGTGGCGCGGGGGATACGGTGAAGAAGACCTGAAGAGAAGAGGTGCAATCAGAACAGCGGCACCGAGAAAAGACGGGCTGGCAGCTCCGTTCCTTCCTCCAGCAATGACACCCTCCTATTGCGTCTCTTTGTGGCGGCCATCAACGCACGCTCTTCTGCCGCTGCCCTCCTTCTCACAGCCCTGAAGCATTAGTGGCCCACCGTTCACAGAACGTCCCTTCAGCTCGCCTTTTACCCCGTCTTTGTTGTCTTTTCCAGGTGAACATGAAAGCACTTGCGGTCGGCCCCCCTCCCCACTCACCCCCTGCACACATCTATACACACCTCCACCGGCACTCCTCCAGTTGCCCCGGTGTGACGCGTAGGGGAGAGAGCGAGTAAAGTGCATCTACAGGCACGTGAACACACACACACACAAGCGGATGGCAGCCACAAGGCCATCATAAAAAAAAAAACAAGCAAAAAAGGGGTGAGGGGGGGGAGCGAAGTGCGATGCTGCCCATAACGTTTACTGTACATATTGGGAGTTCGTCCCTGCATAAAAAAATATATACATGCATATGTGCTTGTGTATAGGTGTCTAGATAGATACATACATCACACTTCTGGTGGCGCGAGTGTGTGCACAGGCATACAATGCCGAAAAACACAAAAAAAGAGTGGCGGGTACGCAAGGCCGCCGCCTGTTTCAGAACACACACACAGACATATATATACGCGTACACCTATACGTACATCTATGTGTGGTGGCTGTGTTATTATTTTTTTTTTGATGGCGCCTCTTTTCTCCTGTTCACCCCCCACCATTTCCCCCAACCCCTCAGCTACAGGGTGCGAAGCCTCCTCCTTGAAGTGTGGAGGGAGGGATTAAAAGAGCGATGCGGCTGGTACACCGAGCAAGCGCAGGATGACGGTGGTAAAGGGAGGGCGGGCAGAAAATGACCAAAGGCGGCCGGAGCGCGAGACGCATATATAGAAGCTCGGTGTGCGCACCAGGCAGAAAGGTGAAGGCAAGACTCGGACGTCACGCGTGACGTGTCTTTCCACCGGATCCGTATAATAGGCCATCGGCGCCGCTCCCGCCATCTCATGTTCAACCCCCTCACAAAATCACCTTTGCTACTCGTCGGCGGTCACACCTCAACCTACCGGCGCACCTGCTCGCCTGTTAAGCAGCCCCGTTCGAGACGCTGCTCATCCCCGCAGCCTGTTCGAGAAGCACTTTCTTCCAATTCACGCTGGGACCCTCGTAGAAGCTGCGTTTGTGAATCGGCTTCTGGTCTGCTGCTTCGCATGCTACCTTGAAGGCCTCGTGTGATCTCAAGATGGAGGCGCCGGCTTCACCGCCCACGTGAACGGCGGAGTCTTCTACGAGCTTTTTGTACCGACGGGAGTAGCGGCGGAACAGGGTGCACTCCCGCTTCTCCTTTGCCTCCAGCAGTGCGCTCGGCTTTCTATAGCTCGTTGTTTTGGGGTTCTCGGCGTCCCAGTACGGGCGCCCAGCAAGGATGTCACGCTCCACCACGTCGCCATTTGCAGCGCTCGACAGCTCGAAGCGAGCGGGCGCAGTGGAGGTGAGTGCGACTGCCTCGTCCCCAGCGCGGCTTGAGGTCGCAACTGACGAGGCATATGCTGCGGCTGCGACACTCATTGCAGGAGTTACACAGGTGCCGTCGTGGCCCTGCTCACGCGGTGTTAAGGGCTTCACCTGCAATAGGCAGCGCGATACAGGCAGCAGTGAAGAAGACACGAAGAGGGCCAGCTCCCCATCCACGCCACTCGCCTGCTCCACCAAGGTTCGTTCAGGCTCCTTCGCGTTCTCCAGCTCGCTTTTCTTCGAGGCGTACAGAGAGAGGTAGCCCTGCTGCTGAGACGGCGGTGATCTAGTGGGGGGGACAAGATCAGACACCCCGGTGTGGTTCTCACCGCCGCGGAGATGCGACCCGACTTCCGGCATGCTCGACACCCCTCGCTTCACAGCCCCGCAATCTGAGAGCCGCCGCTGCGCCCCTGATACCTCGTGGCTGTCCAGCATGCGTGGCAAAGATGCACTTAACGGGAGACCACCTACACCCTCTGCCACAATCGCCTGTGATGCCGCCGCCCGACACACAGCATCCTCGCGCTCGAGATTGAAATGCACATCTCCAGCTTCGTTATCGCTTCGGCGGGGATCGGCGTGCTCCCCCGCCTCGCGCGCCGTGGTGGGGTCGATGGCGTATGCAGCTGAGGGGTTTGCGGAGTCCTGACGATAAGGGATCGGCGCATGTGTGCTCGCGTGGGTGTTTCGGGCAGGGGAGAGGCAGGCGCTGTTGGTACCATAGGAGCTGTGTTGGCTGGCCGAGAGGTTGATGCGGTGAAGCGACGTGTCGGGTGTGTGTGCCGATGTGAGCAGGTGGCAGGAGGGGAGATCCTGAATCAGAGCTGCTGACGGCACGTTGTATGTGAGGGGATTTGTGTCGTCCGCATTGTTTTCAGTGGCACTGTGCAGGGCGGTAGGCGTTTGTGCTTCTTGGGTGTTAGGGATCTGAGCGGAGTCCTCGGCGTGGCACTCAGGCGGCTCTGCGCTCTGTGACGGTTCGTGCTCTTGCGGCACCGTCTCCTCCAATTCCCGTGCAGCGGTGCTCGCAGCGGGCGTCTCCTGCGCTGGCTGCGGTTTCGCGTCGGTGTTCTCGGTGGGGTAGCCCTCCGCCCCGTCATGCTCCGACTGCTCCTGCCCGGGGGGTTGCACAGCTTCCTGCGGCTCGTCATGGGGCTCGTCGGATTGCGCATCATGAGTACTGACGGATGCAGGTGCTTTTGGCTGCTGGCGGAGAGCCGTGAGGGACTGCTGGATATGATCGCTGCAACTCTGCAGAGTGGCGAGCTGCTGACGAAGCTCCTCGGCAAGCTCGTCTGAGCTGGGACTACTGTGCAACGAAAACATCGACCTTTTATCTGGTGTCGGTACCACAGAGGCGGTGGCGGGGAGAGGGAGGCTAGCGTGGAGGACAGCAGATGTCGATGACGGCAGAAGGAAAAGATAACGGGAAGCGGCAGTGCTGTTGGCGAGGGTGAGGTGGGTGACCCTATCGGCTACGTGCTTCGAGAGGACGACACTCACACGCACACACACACACACACACACACGTTGAGACCAGACGGCAGCGGGAAGGGAGGAGGAAGGCAAGCAGAAAAAGTGGGAGACGACGTCGGCCGTGTCCAGCCCGCAGTGGTGGAGGAATTTGTGTGTATGTGGAGTGGTGGCGGTGATGGTAATGGGCGAATAGCACTCGAGGTTTGTGTGTGTGTGCCCGAGTAGGAGCGAGAGAAACCACATAGCTCCATTAGAATACCAGCATCCGTCACGTCATGGGCGTCCCACGGGCAGTGAAGAAGATGCCGCAGAGAAGTGAGTGTGTGCACGTGTGTAAGAGGGTAAGGGGGGGGTGAGATGCCGGGCGGAGGGTAGGAGAAGATGAAGACGACATGATGCTCGTCAGGTCGAATCTCCGGTTCATGAGGGAGAAAGGGTATTCAAGAGACACCACGCGTCCAGACACGTGCACCGAGTGGAAGAAGCTTCAGCATACTCGCTATGCCAGGCCCGTGGGCTTATGCGTGTGTGTGTGTGTGTGTGTGTGTATGTGCGATGGAGCGGAGGATCGGTAGCACTAAAAAAGAACCCCCCCCCCACCACCACACACGCAACCACGAAGGAAACCCTCTGTTGCTTTCATCGCGCCTTATCAGGCGTCAGCTTCCCTACCGTTGACGGCCGCTGTCGTTGCTGCTCATTCTGTAAGAAGAACACGAATGTAAAGAGAAGGGAGGTATGCACACACACGCCCACACAGGCACACGCCGACAGAGAGATGGGCATGAGCTGCTGCTGCGGCAAGCAAAAAACAAGAAGAGAAAGGCACCGCTTCTCATGCAGCGTCACCCAAAGATAACACGACTCACCGCCGGCTGTGAGAGACTGACCGTTACTCACGAGACACACACACACACACACACACACGATGCAGAGACCAACACACACGCAGAGTCTCCCCCCCCTCTTCTCCATTCCTGCGATGTGCTTCTTCGACGCGAGTGCTACCACTTGCGCAGCACATAGGTGTTCCAGTACTCTTTCACCATCTGCTTGTAGTTTAGCTTGCCCATCTCCAAGAAGCCCATCTTGTGAAGGTTCAGCCGCGGCTTTGCCTCCGGGAACTTGCGCTTTGCGCCGTCTGCGGCGAGGAAGCGGAACATGGCGAGACTGCGCTCACACGACTGCACTGCCACGGCGATCTGGTCCGGGTCGCGCAGTGCGGCCCCTTCGCGGAACTTCTGCCGTAGAATAATCACAAAGCGCTCGTTCATCTGCGCGTGCTCGTTAAGGTCGCACAGGGCGCTAGGTGGGCAGAGAACAGCGAGCTTGAGCCACTGCCGATAGGAGCGGCACACGCGGTTCGCATGCGGGATACCGGGTAGGTGGGTGCCGGCATCGCGGATCACCACCTCCGAGACGGGGGCGACGAGGGCTTTGCTATGGACAATACTGCCGCCCAGGGTGCAGAGGGGGGCACTAGAGCGCAGCATAACGCACGCCTGTGAGAGATGATGGACTCCGCAAAGAGGGAAGGTGGGACAGAAGGAGGTCAAGGCAGCGTCGACAACCACAACTGCCACATTAAGCGAGCACAAGCTCTTCAAAGACACGCTAGAGATAAAAAAACCTCGCGGTGGCGCCGGAGCAACAAAAGGGGAAGGGGGGGGGGCGGTGTGTACACGCCAACGAGCCGGCGACCGCTTTCTACCGTTTGTCCCAGACCAGCCACACACCCAGAAAAGAGGCGCAGTACTGCTGCTGCTGATGGTGCTGTTGTCCCTTATGGCGACGCGCGACTACGTCTTAGTGGGTGTAGGGATCCTTAAAAAAGAAAACAAAGCAAGGTATCTGTGAGAACAACAAGAGAGAACCGCGTAGGTGGTGGCGGCGATGGCGGCCGCACGACTGGGTGGACAGAGAAGAGGTGAAGGGATGGAAAGAAGCTGATGTGTATTGCTGGCGCTCCTGGCTGGCCGCATGCACTTCTCAGCATTCCGCTACGCCTGCGGGCCGAATGGATCCGCTAAGCAGATGTGAGGTGAGTGGGGGCAGACCGCGCCCTCCCGTATAGGCATGCCTATCCATGTTGATGCATCAGCACCGCATTGCGATTGGGTGCCTCTGTGTGCATGCGCCACGCGTCGGCGGCGGTCCTCCCAGCGTTGGAGTAGGCAAGGAGGCGAGAGAGGAAACAATCTGGCTGGGCGCGTGCGCGTTCCCCGACGTCAGCTGCAGAGCCGATTGCTGTCAGGCCCGTAAAAGATCGCGGTGCGTGGGGTTGGGCGGGTGGGTGTAGCGAGACATGGCCCCATACCAGGCTCGAATTTCAAGCAATGCCTCTTCTTCCATAGCTGCGCTTGCAGCCGCCCATTCCGCGGCCAGCGATGAAGGGAAAAGGAATACTGAGGGGCGCTTATCGCCGCCCAGACCGCGTTGCGGCAATCGCGTGGGCGGCCTCCGCCGACTCGGCTTTGTGTTTGAGCCGCCGTGGTTCTCAAGGGGTCCATCCTGCGTCTCCGTCCTGGCCGTCTCCGCTGAGCTTCGACCGTGTGCACCCCACCCACCACACCGTAGCCTCCGGCGGTTTCGCAGCCACCTGTGCTGTGACCCTCTCCTGCGCTCTTGATCCACTTGACACTGCCACCCATGAATTTAACTCCCGGTGTGGAGCACCCGGCCTTTGCACCGAGGTACCGCGGCAGGCCGGCGTTCAGAAACAGGAGGCTGCTGTTGCCGCTAGCGTTGCCCTCCATTGCGGTCCCCGCGGTTCCGTTTTGACGGCTGTCTTCGCGACGGGCTTCTGTGGTGGCAAGCGTTGTGCAACTCCTTCCATGCTCGTCTCGATCTCGGCCATTTCTTGCCTAATGACCGACTTGTCTGCTGCCGCGATCTGCTAAACGTCTGCTCCCATAGACGAGGGCGAGCTCCCCCCCCCCACAAGCATGCATGGTGTGCTCCTGTTGCGGAAGAGCTGTGATGTGTGACGCATGAACGTCTCTCCCTGTGGTCCGTGGCCGCCGGTCACGGTCGGCACTGCCTCCTCGTGCAGTTGGGAAGCGCAACTGATCAAGCTCCCCCTTGTCAGTAAAAAGCGCACGCACTCGCGTAATGCTTCACTGTTGGGCAAACTCTGTGAATGGGGATGGAAAATGTGGCGATGGTGGCGGTAGGAGAGGGGGAGGGAGAGACTTCCAGTCTCCTTCAGTGGAGCACGCACAGCTCAATACATCGCTTCCGGTCCGGGCATCGCCGCCCTCCTTCGTGTGTACGTAATCATTCGTGCTCTGCTTTGTCTGATCCTCGCTCAAAACCCGCTTGCAGGCCTAGCAACACCCTCTCCCCTCGCACGGCTGCGCTTTGGGGGCAAGCACGCACACGCGTCCACTCACACGCTCACACGCACCGGTGAGACCTTAGCTGCCAGAGACTTCACTAACCACCTCAAAAAGCAGAATGGAACGAATAGAGTTCATATGGTAGCCTGATACGAGTGCCTGCGTGTGCCCCCCCTCCCTCCCCTCCCCCACACCCAAAGAGAAAGGAAGCCATGCAGTGGTGCCGTACTGTGTAGCCCCCCTCCCCCCCCTAGAAGCTGGTAGTGGTGGTGGTTATGCAGAGAGCCAATAAGGAAGAAGTGAGGGAGAATCGAGTTCGCGTCGGCATGAGTAAGCGGCGCGCTTGGCTAAGAGCGATACTCGCCGCCCAAGGAGAAGGGAGGGAGGGGCGAGGATAGTGGTGTACTTGTCTAACCCCTTGTTGAACCGGAGATGAGGGTTCCAGTGGGAGAGGATGGGGAGGGGGTCGGCGCATGTGACCGAGAACAGCGCCCACTCCCCCCTTTCCCTTTCAAGACACTACCGCCTGCTTTGCCCTCCGCTGCACTGTCCAAAGAGAGAGGGAACACAGACGCGATTGGAAGCCAACCACCATGACCCTTTTTGCACGGCCTCTGCTGGCCGGTACATCGCATTGGCATTGTCGTGGGTTTACTTTTTTTTGTTGATGTTTCGTGGAGGAGTGCCGTCGCAGATTTTGCTCATGCCCGCTCCCC
>NC_018252.1:260302-360302 GCF_000227135.1 Leishmania donovani | reverse complement strand
GAACGCGCTCCAGGTAGGTGTCGACGTTCATTGAGGTCCACGTCAGCGTTGTCTCGCCAGGGCGAATGATCGCGTCGAGCCGCTGGATGGCCGGCTGCAGAAGAGGGCGGGTAATGCCGATGATGGCGCAGCGCGTCGACTCGCCAGGGCGGCCAACAACACGCTCGTACTCCTTCACGAGGAACGTCAGTTCGTTGTAGAAAACCTTCAGCTTCTGCTCCTGCATGAGCAGCGACTTGGCGGCCGCCGGCACATCGACGTCGCCGAGCAGCATCAGCGAGCGCGTCTCCTTGATTAGCTGATTGATCTCGCTGTCGAAGTTGACGTACAGCCGACCTTCGTGGCGCACAAGCAGCGTCGCGTTCATGCCCGCCTTACTCGACTCTATGGAACGCTTCCACGCGTCCAGCCAAATCGCCTCAAACTCTAGCAGCGCGATCGAGACCTTGTTGTAGGTTCGGATCACCTTCTTGCTGTCCTTCGTGTTCGCCATGATGGTGCGGTTCGTCTTGAACTTGTCCATCGGCTCCTTGATGTGACGCAGGAGCTGGCGCGACCAGCTGATGGCGCCGGCAACCGGCGTCATGTGGCGCGCCATCGGCGGGTCCTCCTTGTACCGCTCATACGTCTTCTGATCCTTCTCTAGCTCCATGCCGTAGCTGTGAAAGATGACAAGGTACTTCGATTCCAGGTCCGCCGCGAACGTCTCGGACTGCAGTATCTTCTGGTACTTCTTCAGCAACAGCAGCGCGTTGTCGGTAGACGTGATGTTCTCGAAGGAGGAGTTGATGGCGACCTGCATCGACGTCTCCAGCTCCGACAGCCGGCTTTCGAAAATCTTGAACTCCACGTCGAACTTGTTGTTGTCGTGCACGTCGAGGATGTCCGTCGTCTTGCCGCGCAGGTGGCCGAGGTACTCGTCGAAGCGGGGCAGCAGGCTCGCCATCTGATCCACGTGGAAGCTCTTGAGCAGGCGGAACTGCTCCACCTTGCGGAAGACGGTGATGAGCTTGTCCACGCGCTTGGCGAACAAATTGAAGTGACCGAGAAAGCGCAGCTCGTCAAAGTCGAAGAGGCGGCCGCCGCTGCTGGAGCTGTGGCTGAGGAAGTACTCCTGCGCCTTGCGGTACTCCCGAATGTACACCTCGTTCAGCTTCGCGCTTGCCTGCAGGCGGGCAATCAGGTCCTGCAGCGAAGCGGCGTCGTGCGTCATATCCCAGATGCGGGAGCGTGTCCCGGACGGGTTGATGGCGCGCTTGCACGCCAGCACGATCTCATTGGTAATCTTGAAGAAGAGCGCGGTCATGTGCTCGCGGGTGGGGTAGTAGCGAGCAATGGTGTACATCATGCGAATGTTCGTGATGAGCGTTGGCATAATCGTCATGATGCGCTGCAGGTTGGACGAGTATAGTACATCGAAGTAGGTATCCAATGACTGCAGGTACTTGACGTTCTCCTGTGCCTCCGCCAGCGCCTCCGTCAGGTTTGTGTCCATCTCCGTCCACTGCGCCACCAGCGGGCTGCGCACCTCACGAAGGTACTGCACCGCCTGCGTAGCCGAGAAGCGTTGCAGCTGCTCCTCGAGCAAGCGCAACTTGGCGAGCCTGGTCTTCCACAGCTCTTTCTCCGTCTTCGGGCCAGCGCGCTCGTCCTGCAGCTCCGCCTCGTAGTTCGGCACCTGCGCCACAGCTTCGTTTACCGTCTGAATCCAGCTCTCCACAGTCTGCGCGAGCCTGGTCACCACCGTCGTGTCGCTCGTGCCGCCGCGCTTGCTGACCCCGCCGCTACGCAGGTGCTTCCATGTTGCCTGGTCCACCGGGTTCAGCATCGCCGTGTCGTCTTGCAGCTGCTGCAGCTCGTTCACGCGGTCCGCGTAATGCATCAGGGTCACGATGAACTGGTTCTTCTCGTCCACCGTGTTCTTGCCCCAGTTGCGCATCCGGTTCAACAGCGGCGTGTACACCTCCGTCAGCAGGTGCTCGTAGCTGGTGAGCACGTTCGCCCGCATGATGCCCATCGACACCTCCTGCACCACCTGCGTCAAGTCTTTCGTGTTTATCGGCTTACCGGTGTCGGCGCGTATGACGTAGACGAAGCGCTTCGTGATGTGCTCGATGGTGCTCTTCGTGGGGTCCAGCACCTGCAGCACGTCCTCCCCGCTGCCGGCGTTGGTGGCGGCGGCATGGGTATCCGTAGCCGCACCAGCGTCACCACCATTCCCCGCCTTCGCGTCCGGGGATGCTGCAACGCCCGCCGCGGCGAAGGCGCTCGCCGGCTGATATGTGAACAGCAGCGTGTTGGCGCCGGTGCCCTGGAGGAGGTCATGGACGACCATGAAGTTCGCCGAGCCGTCCGTGAAGTTGCGATCCAACTGCCGCGCCAGCTCATCCGCCTTGGCAGCGTCGCCGCCGGAGAGGAAGTCCTTGACGCGCGAGAAGATGTAGTGGTGGCGAAGGTCAGAGCGGATGTGGCGGTTCATCTCGGACGCGCTACCGGGGCGGCCAGCCACCGCCGCCACCTGTGGATCCTCCATCATGTCTCTTTGTGTGCGTGTGTGGGCCACGAAAAGGGAGAAAGCAGGGCGTACAACAGACCTACACCAGACTTGCACTTTTGGCGTTGCGGACGGCAGGTGGGCAGAGACGAGCAAGCCGTGTACGCTCTCGCCTGGTGATCGTCTTCGTCTGGTTCGGCTTCGCCTCCAGTCCGGGGTGACGACGATCGGGATTAGCAGACGGCGAGCGCTGCACAAAAACGCTTCACACGGCCACCGACGGCAGACACGCCGCACAGACCACTAGACAAGGGTAAAGGAAAAAAGGGCACGTTAGCCTCAGCGTCGCATGCATGCACCCTTCTCTGTGCAGGTGATGCGGCAGAGAATCAGCGCGCGAGCGAGGGCAGCAGCGATGGCCAATAAGCCCCTCTCCCCCGATACACAACAACAGCGCAGTGGATGCGGCGCACACGAGGGGGTGCCTTGCACAGACGTCACAACACGGCAGAAGTGGAACGAACACACACGCACACAGCGAGAGAGATCTCTGACGGAACGGCGAGAGGGAGGGCCACTAAGGAGACGCAGCCAACGGAGGAGGGAAGGGGGGGGGGCGAGCGACTGGGAACAATCAGATTACGCACGACGGGTGCGGAGAGGGACAGAGAGGGAGGGTGCGTGTATATGCTGCCGTGCGTTGAATACGACACCTTTGGTTAGCGTTTTTTTTTTCTGTTTCATGCATGCAGATGTATACATGTGCACGTAAGCGTGTGTGCGTGAGGTGATGTGTAGTCGTGACGATTCGGCGTCGTTGTGCAGGTGTGCGATGCACCCGTGAGTGCCGACGCATGTGTGCAGGTGACGAGGGCGGGGCGAAGACAGAGGGAGTGCCGGAGAGGCATCATTCGAGAGGGGGTGTCATGGCAAACCGTGCGTATCCGTCTCCGTGTGTGCGTGCCGGTGTCCACACGCGAGCCGAGACGAAAGAAAGAGAAGGGGCGAAGGGCAGGAGGCCCTCCTTCCTTGAAGAGCAGAGGAGTTTAGTGGCCTATGCCGACGCAGTCGTATTCGTGGCCTTTGTTTTGCTTCGCTTGGTGAGCAATACTGCCGAATCTGCTCAGCGCTGCAACGTAGACGCTGCGCGCGAGCCTCACCCGTCTGCATGAACGCCAAGCTCCTCCAAGACGTAGCGGTAATCGCACAGTGTCCCGCGCATCGCTGGCGGTACCCGCGAGACGCGTGCGCGCGCCGCGGAGAGCGCAGGAGAAACGAGCGGTGGTGTGCCGCGCTGCGGCGACGGTGTGGCAGCCGGTCTCTCCAGTGGCACACGCGAGAGGCGCACACACCCGCCCACGACCCACGCTGGCGCCTCTCGACCCTCTGTCCGCCGAAAAAGCTCCTCCAAGCTGGCTCGCCAGACATGCTCGACGAGGAGTCCAGTGCCAGCCTCGTCGAAGGCGCGGAAATACCCCAGAAGCGCCTCCGTGTCGCCACCACAGGCCGTCATCAGCTCGTGCGCAAGCAGCCGCTTCGCGTCCTCGTCAGTCATCTGACCATTCGCTGTGGTATGGGATGATGAGACAGGAACGCGTCCACTCGGCCCGCTGCGCACGGCCGCACGCGGCTTCGCTGCCGAGCGGCTTGAGGCCGGTGAGGCGTCCTTCGTGGTCGACGTGTATGGCACCGAAGACCTTGTCGCAGCCGCATCTTGCCGTTGAGGATAGCTGCGCATCCGAGTGGCGGAGGCGCGAAGCGGCGAGGCTGCCGCGGTACTGTCACCACGCCGGCATGCGCTGCTCTTCGCGCCAGACGCGGGGGTGAGAGGGACGATGCTCGCCTCTGTCAAAATATCCTCCACGACCGCCGCGTAGTCGGCGCCACAGGCCGACCGCTGCCCTCTTGATCGAATCCATTCTTGCACACGGAGTCGCTCTGCATCCGTCAAGGCTGGACAAGCGTCTCGCAGTACGCGCAGCCACGCGCTCGGTGCCATGCGCCCCGTGTGCCGACTGTCCAGCTGTGCACAGCGGCGCAACAGCGGCAACGCGGCACTTTGAAGCGTTTCCAGGACACGCGGCGCCAGCATCGAGGATGTCGGCCCTCTTTTGTTGATCGACTGCGGCGACGACAGTGCCCTGGAAGTCGGCGAGAGCTCTGCCGATGTCGTCGTTGGCCAAGGCTCGGACATCCTCCCACAACCACGACGTGCGAGACCATCACCCAACTCTTTGCGCACGACGCGAGCCGAAAAGTCGCTGGTGGGACTGCGGAGAGCGATGTGGGCGCGGTGCGGTCGCGGCTGCTGCGGATGATGGCGCTCGTCGGGTGAGATCAAACCACGCGAGCTACCCGGTGACGTGGACGACGGCGAGCGAGTGGCGTCGGTGTGGCTGCGGCGCGCACCGAGGCGCTGTCCATCGTGCCAGAGAGGCACCTTTGTGCGGTTTAGCCGCGCTGTCGTGGCTGACGGCACGTCCAGTCCATTGCGCCGTTGCTCGGAAGCGGCAGTTGGCTGTGCATATCTGACAGAGGCATGGCAGCCGTCATCGCTATCTTCCTCTCGCTTACTGCGTCGTGGCTCCCGCTGCGCGTGCTCAACGGCAAACTGCTGATCGGCCGAGAGTTGCCGGGCAGTCGGCGGCGCCGCGGACGTCGATGCCGATGCCGCAGCGCCGTACACCTTCGCCGCACTTAGTGGGCGGTGCAGGTCGGCAAAGCGGTGTGGCACGAGAGAGCGCCGCCGCCGAAGATGACGTTGCGCGGAGGAGTGTGGTCGCGTGCTCGACGAGGACACGGTGGACCGCGGCGTCGCAGGGGCGGCCGCTTCTGGGGTCATCGGTGACACGGTCACGTCTGCAATGCTGTCCCCGTCATCACTTTCCACAGCTCCGCGAGATTCAAGGCGGCTGTTGACCGGCGGAGGCTGACGGCTCTGCAGCACCTCGACTCCATCGATGGATGCCGCGCCCTCCCACACACCGGGGCTGCGAATGCGTTGAATGAGCGCCGGACGCAGACGAGAGACCAGCACACAGAAGTCGACGAGACTCAGCGCCCGATCCGTACCACCGGTGAGGGTGGCCCGACTCGCTGTCGTTGCCGAGGCGTCCGTGCTATCCATGCCAGAGGCGCTGACCGAGCGCCAGGGATGCGGTGAGTCACGAAGCATGCGCCCAGCTGTAGCGACCGAGGCCCCGAAGCCGTTCTTCAGGCTCGCGTTGAAGCTGTGGTGCTGTAGGGCACTGCCATGATGCTCGATGGCCGCCGGCACCGCGGCCAGCTCCAGCGAGTCGGCCACGGCCTCCAGCTCTAGCGGATGCACACCCACCCCGCGCGTCGCCAAGGCCTCTTCCAGCTCGCTCAGCAGCACGGTGCCATCACGCGATGACCGCGGCGCCAGATGACGCTGAAAGATGTCCCGTAGCGATAGAAGGGACGTCGCGGCGGCGTCGCTATGGTAACTGCTGTGACCACTATGGTCTACGTGACTCACGTACGAGTCACTTGCGCGGCTTGCGGTGAATAACGTGCTCGTGTTTTCCGCCTGCGGCGCAGCGGTGCGACTGGCACGATTGGCGGCAACAAGATGGGGCGCCGCTGCGTAGGAAGACGACGACGCGGAGCGCAGTGCGTCAGGCAGCACACGAGCCACACTTGAACGGCGCTTCCCTTCACCTTCACGGGTCTCTCCAGCACCGACACTGCCTTCTGCATCGAAACGCGACTGAGGTCTGCCGTGGATACTCACCTCGGCTGCCGCGCGCACCATGCGCTCTGTGGAGCTCTCGCGCCGACGGTGCCCGATACTCACCGGTGTCGGGTCGCATGCGCGCGGGGCATAGGAGTAGCGACCGTCACCTGCGGCGTACTGTGGCGCCGACGTGGCACCGTACACGCGCGCACGCTCACCACCTTGCGTGCCCACCACCGACGAGCCTGTAAGAGGAGTGGTGCGCACATCATCGCGGCTTCGCGATCGGGACGCTGGCCAACTGACATGTGTGCCGCCCTGCGACGGCGCGCGATCGAGCCGCTGCTGCTGATGCGGCCCCGCCGCCGCTGCTGTAGCGGTTCGAAGAGCAGACTCGACAAACCGTGAGGAGTGGGGAGAGGACGGACTGCGAAGCGGCCTGCGCGGGGGGGTGGCACTGCTGTTGCTGCGGAGGTGAGGCAGCGAGCGGTCGTTGCATGTGGTGTACGTTGCGTAGGTTGCCGTGGACGACTCGCGCGAGGCGAGCGTGGAGGCGCTGCGGCCGCCGGCGCCGGCATGGCTGACCGAT
Organism: Leishmania donovani; assembly: GCF_000227135.1. Taxonomy (NCBI): domain Eukaryota; phylum Euglenozoa; class Kinetoplastea; order Trypanosomatida; family Trypanosomatidae; genus Leishmania; species Leishmania donovani. The sequence continues at coordinate 353,522 of NC_018252.1, read as the reverse complement.
CTGTAGAGGGGCGAGGATGATAATGCAGCGGAAGGGACGACATACTGACCCGCGCCCATGACGTCACGAGGAGCTGGAGCAGCAGCAGCAGCGGCGCCACCACCGCCAGCGATTGGCGAGTGGGAAGCATGCCACGACGACGGCCCAACGCCGGTCGGCGCCGGGGGAGTCGGCAATGGGGAGCTGTTGGACGTATCAAGGGCCGGCATGGAGGAGGTGCAGTCGAGAGAGGATATCCTGAGTAGCGGGTCTGAAGTGTGTCTTGCACTGCCGTTCTCGACATCGCCATGCGCATCTGCAGTCGCTTCCGCATAGTCGTACAGCTGCTCCAGCAGTGCCCCGTAGTACACCACCCGCTGAGCACGTGACGGCCCGGCGAACTTCTCAATCAGCGCATCTGCCTGTTTCTGCGTCCCCCCACTGCGTAGGATAAGGTAGGCGAACTCGCTGTACGACAGCAGTCCCGTGTTTGTCGGGTCCGCGGTGCGGAAAAGCGCCTCCAGTTCCTGTACCGCAGCACGGTCTGCCCCGGCAGGAAGGACCGACATGAACCAACCCCTTTTCCCCTTCCCCCCTCACCTCCTGCCTTGTCTAACCAACGTCTTTTCAAAAATCTCTATGCGTATATGTGCGTGCTCCCTTTTCTTTCAACGGACGTGCGCGCCTGTATAGCGGTGCGCGGGGGTCTCTAGTGGTTGCCCGTGTATGGGATGGAGGAGGGAGGAAGGAACGCAGCGCTCGGCGACGGGCGTGCACTCAAGACAGCCATCGGGCACGGCTGTAGCGGCGAAGCGACCAGACGGAACGACAATGCGATCTTGTTGTTGCTGAGGAGGGAGCGGGGCGCACTTCTCGACGTCGGTGCACATCCACACAAGTGCCTGCGTATGTGCTCATGCAGAATAAAAGCACTTACACACACACAGAGACCTCAGCTGACGGTGCGCCTCCTCGTGTCCTTCGGTGGTGTTTCACGGGATAGGAGTAAGGCAAGGGACATGATGGGTGATGGTGGTAATGGTGGTCGGAGAGGGAGAGAGGAGGATGCTGATGAGCATAGTGCATACAGGCTCCCCAGGCAGGTCGACGCACGCCGGGCGAGAGGTTTTGCAGATCTTAGGTCACCGATTGCCCAGACAACGAAAAAAACGGAAACGCGACCGCAAGGGAAGGGCGTTGGCATCGACTTCTGCACACATATGGCTATAGAGACACACACATACGTATACGAGCACAACACTGCACACTGCCCCGACATGCCTGAATCTTGTCCAACACACAGACACAGACACAGGCACAGACACACACACACACACACACACACATAGGGCGGAGGCATGGAGAGAGGGTGCAACAAGCACATCCGTCATCATCGCCGTATTTTGTCTATAGCCTTTCAAAAGACCGACAGCCACACGCGCGTTCACCCACGGTATACACGCATGCGTGTTGACAGCGCAGCAGGACTTGCGCGCGTGCGCGAGAGAGGAGGTGCGTGGCCGCGTCTATGCGCATGGGAGGTGGTGAGGGAAGGGAGAGGCCAGTCGATGAGACGCTGTGCGGTCCTGTCCACGGCGCAGACTTTCGGAGAGAGGGAGATGGAGAGAGATGGGCGACAGGAGAACACGGTAAAACGCCGGGCCGCAGCTGTTGCACTACTCAGAAGTTGCGGATGTAGTCGGAGCTCTCACACGCCTTGTACTCCGCCACCAAACTCTCCACGACGTCCCTCGCGTCGCTGAACTCGTCCAGGTTGTCCTTGGTCGGCCCATACTTTCGGTACTGATCGAGGAAGACGCCGCGGCCGAACAGCATGTCAAACTGCTTCAGTGTGCGGTGAAAGAGGGTGTGGATGCTCGTGTGGTTCGCCATTACGAGGCCGCTCACCCGGTGCCGCGTGTCCACGTACGGCGACTTCTTTGACAGGATGACCTGGATTGAGGCCGGCCCCCACGGAATGAACGTCGGTGACCGCTCGCGAATCCGCTCGAGGGAGCGGTGCACCTGTGCCGGGTCGACGTCACCCTGGATGAGGTTTAGGAGAGAGATGTAGCAGCCGCTCTTCATGGATGTCGACACCATCATGTTCTTCGGCATCAGCAGTCGACGCATCACGTCGTGCACGGACGTCTTGCGCACCGAGGACTGAATGTTCGAGGTGTCGAGGGTGGTCGGGGTGTATCCGGTGCACACAAAGTGGCACCGCGGCGTCGGGATGAGCGAGGCGAGCATGCTCATCAAGTCGTTGTTCATGTAGCCCGGGTAGCGCAGCGTCGCCGTCGAGGCGGCCATGACGGTGCTGACGAGCCCGTTCATCTGTTCCACCGTGGGGGAGGCGATGTGGAGGTTGTCGGTGACGATACGGTTCAGTGCGGTGTTGTCGAGGACGACAACGCAGTCGGCGTGCAGCGTGAGCCGCTTCACGGCTAGTAGGCTGTTGTACGGCTGGACAATGACGTCGCTCTCGCCGCCACGCGACTGGTTCGGGAAGACGCTGTACGTCTGGATGAGCTTCTTTGGGAACTTATCGTTCAAGTTCTCCAGCAGGTAGCTGCCCATGCCGCTTCCCGTACCGCCTGCAATGGAGTGAGTAAGAACGAATCCCTCGAGGCTGTCGCTGTTCTCGGCCTCTCGCTCGATCATGTCGAAGAGCGTCTCCTGCACCTGGTCGCCCAGCTCGTAGCCGTGAGACCAGTTGTTGCCGGCGCCACCGCCTTCCTTGTGAATGAAGATGTTCTCGCTGTTGAAGAGCTTCTGCATCGAGCCGCGCTGCACCGCGTTGATCACGCGCGGCTCAAGGTCCACGAGCAACGCACGCGGCACGTAGTGGTCGTCGTCGGCTTGATAGAAAAAAACATCTTTGCGATCCTCACCGCCGACGGCGTACGGCTCCACGACGCCGTCGAGTCGGATGCCGTGCTCGAGGCAGAGCTGCCGCCAGAACTCGCTGCCTACCTGGTTGCCGCACTGGCCGGCTTGAATGGTGATGATCTCGCGAGGCATATGGCGACCAGACACGTCGGTGTGTATGTCTATATGGGGAGGAGAACTTCTGCTATCGTGCAAGTGGAAGCGCCACTTGGGTTCTCACAAGGAGTGCCCACTGCCCTTGTGACGATCCTCTGCCGTTGGCTGCCTGTGCCGTGTCTACGTCGCAGGTACCCTAACTTGTCTGCCGCTCTCTTCATGCGCACAGAGACACGCGCGAACGGAAGAGTAACCTTGACGTCTGCTTGTGCTACCCCTTCCTCCCCTTTTTGAATGCGCCGCTGTGTGCTGTGTACCTTGATCTCCTGCGCTGCAGCCGCGGCCCTCTCGCTCCACTCGATTGGGCTTGGCTCTTTGTGCGTAATCTTCTCTTATTGCCCAGGCCTTGCACGTGTCGGTGTGCTTGGCAGCGAAGCCGCCGTTGAGCAGAGATGCGGGGTGGTGTTTGTGTGTGGAGGGTGTGTGTGTGTGTGGTGGGGGGTGGGGGGTGGGGGTCGCGCCTGGATGCCGCTCAAAGCTCTGTACGGTTCTCTGCGCGCGTGCGTGTGCGTGTGCGCGGGGGAGGGGAGGGGACAGAGTGCAGCTGAACGTGTGTATGGTGGGGCATGCTTTGACGACATCTCTGGCAGACGTGCCTGAAGGTGGCGGAGGCATCGCGGCGCATTCGTTTTCGATCCGGTTTCGCGGTTGTTGCCCAATGAAGTGTCTCTTCATCAGCGCACGCATGTTCAGCGTCACTGCACACACCGGTGCGGCGCGTGGAATCCTTGTGCGCGTACGCCTGGATGAGCGAACGCGTAAAGGCGAGTTACCCTGCAGCTACGCGACTGCCACCGCGCCAGCCGCGTCGATGAAGGCGAGTAAGCAGGAGGGCGGCAATGCCACACGCCGCAAAAAAAAAAAAAGCAGCACGTACTTGAGAGAACCCTGATGACTTACTGTGAGCGTCTGCTTGCGACTTGTTATCTGATTTACCGCTCGCACAACGCAGCGTAGACAAGCGGCTTCCTGTGCAGCAGCTTCGCCTCCTCCAGCTCCGCTGCGTACTTCTCCAACACGTAGAGCTTCACAAGGTCGCCGTCTTGGCAGAAGTTGCCCATCAGCCGACGCGCCTCGTGCCGGTCGTGGCGCACCATCCCCTGAGCTTCCGTCACCTCCGAGCTTTGCCCGAGGAGGGCGGTAATACTCATAATAAGGCTCTCACCGCGGTGACGCTCCTCATGGCCCAGCCGTCGATACGCGGGGCCTGTTGCGTCGAGGTAGCCCTGGTGCTGCTCCAGCTGCGCTCGCTGACGAAGTCGCACCGCAACTGCGGCAGAGAAGCCGGGAACCAGCGAGACGGCCGTAGCCATACTCTCCCTGCTTCCCACAGAGCTGCTGGCAGACTCGGCAGCCACGTTTTCGCACATACGGTGGCACTCGCACAGCGAAGCGTGAGAGAGCAGCCATCGGAGAGAGTCATCCGCCAGGCACGTCGCACGGGCTTCGCCTTCGCCACGGCGACCGTGCTGTGTGCCAGGGACCGACAGCGCTCGCGCCATGCGCGCGCCCTGCGCGTTCGTCGAGGGCATCGAATCGGGCGCACTTAAAAAGCGATCGAGCTCTCGCTGCGCGCGTGCCGTCGATGCGGCGGCGCACTCTCTGTAGCACATCCGAAGTTGCCTGAGAGGACGTCGTCCCCTCTTGCCGCCCCACGTCAGGCGCGCAGGCGAGGAGACGGTGAAGCTGCAGGCAGTTGGTGTGCCGCGCCCACACCTCCTCTCGGTCGGTGAAGCCTTGGGCCGACTGAAAAAGCTGGAGCAGCTGCTGATGAGCGTCTTGATAGCGCCTCGAGGCATCGGCAGAACTCTCCGCGACCGATGTATCCCATACGGAGGCGACGCAACGAAGCTCATCGAGGCGATCCGCAATCTGCTGCTGGCCATGCCGTTGCCGCCGGCCTTCCGCATCATTGCTTGGCCCGGGCGCGTGCGTTTCACCGAGACCTTCAAAGAATACGTAACGAGTGCCCTCTGCTGTCACTGCGCACCCCATCCATGCGGCTAACCGAAACATGTAGACGAGCGGGGCAACGCCGTTGACCCACGCTGCGCTTGTGGCAGAGAACGATGTGTAGCGCGGCTCAGTCGGGTGCTGCAAGCGGTTAGAGAGAAGCCTCTCGATGATGTCGAAGGCTCGACGCTCCTCTGCGAGAGGGGCGGAGAAAGCAGACGCGTGCAGGCACGTGATCAAGAGCGGCACCGATTGCGCACTCGCCTCTGCGGTGGCGGAGACCTGGACAGCAGCGGAGCTCATCTTGTGTGCGAGTAACGGAGAGAAAGGAGGGGCAAGACAGGAACCAATAAGTTCGTTCACAAGATGCGCTTCTCCGTTTGCTCTCCCTCTCCTGCTGTTGAGATGCGGCCAGACGACTTCGTTCCGAAACACACACACACACACACATGCACACACACACACGCACACGAGACATGCACCTCGGTGGAGAGCGGGAAGAAGCTCAGCAGCAGCAGCAGCGGCGGCAATCGTCCGTGTGAGTGAGGATGGTAGACACGAAAGAGAGGAGGACGGACGGGTGGTGGTGACGGTGGCGGTGAAGCAGAACTGTACTACATCGAAGCGGCGGTCACACACAAAAGTGGGGGCGCCTCCGGAGACAAATTGTAGACGGCGCGGCCCTTCCTCTCCTTTGCTTCCTTCCGTCGTGCCCTCACCGACGGCCGCGATCTGTCACCGTGGCGACGGCACTTCCGCTTCTTCACAACACACACGCGGACTCACACACACACACACATGCAGCAGGAAAAACGTCGGTAGGAGAGAGTCGGAAGTGTGTGTGTGTGTGTGTGTGTGTGTGTGGCGGTGGTGGTGGTGGGGACTGATACAAGTAGAAGCAGGCACGCCGCTGCATCGCTCAACACGCACACACCCACAGAGGTGCACTGTCGGCAGCCATGGATGTTGTGTGAATGGGGCTTACTCGCATGCCGCGCTTCACTGCCCCGGCTGCATCTCCAACCCGCTTTTAGCGTTGCGTAGGCACGCACACGTGTTTCAGTCCATCGGATGCTGGCGCTTCCACTGGATGCGCATCTCCTTCGCACGCGAAACGAGAAAGGCGTATGGATCGCGGCAGTCGTGGCGCAGCTTCCCGCTGCTCATCACGTAGCGTGCGTACCCTTTTCGCTCCTCCGGCGTCATCGGAGGCACGACAGCCACCGCGCTTTCCGGTACGTGCGCCTCTACTTGAAGAACTGGCAGAGAGGGCACCTCGGAGCAGGCGAGAGAGGGTACGCCACCACTGCTGACAGGTGCGCTGCTGGAGACAGCGGAGAAGAGGTCCGGCTGAGCGGCACTGGCCGCGGTTACAGACCTCGCTGAGGCGGGGGACGCGTCACTGGCCGTTGGCCGTCGCGAGCTGCGCCGCCGCTTTTCTCGGTAGAAGCGCCACGGTGTCCACTGGAATCCACCGATGACAGCGCTGTCAGGCGCGAGGTGAGTGGCACTCGTCGGGAACGGCCGCGGGCCGCCCGTGAAGGCGGGCGGCGCCTCCACCCAATGAGATTCTGGGGGCTGGAGCTCGTCTTCATCGGCAGCGTTGTCCTCACCAGCGCTACTATCGTCGTCGTCGCCGTCGCCATCTCGACGCCGTGCTGCAGCGGTTGGCCCGCTCGAGGAGGCTTTGCGACCACCCTTGTTGAATGAGTTGCGCTGCCGCTTGCGCTGGATGCTGTTCTGGGTGCGGCGGACGGCAAGGTCGTCCTCGTAGCGGCACCACGCGCCGTGTACATATGCTTTGTCCTCGCACAGTGCCTTCAGCAGCGGCAGGAGTGGCTCGGGGCTGAGGCGGTGGGGCAGGGAAGAGGACAGAAACGGCGTTGGAGCGGTGCGCACAGGCTGGGATGGCGCATCCTTTACGTTCCTCGCGACAGCGGCTTCGGTGCCACTCCGGAGGTCCCACTCTTTGGCGAGACACCGCTCCCATTCGGCGCCCTGGAGTAGCTCAGGGGGGAAAACGCTAAGTAGGGTGTGGCGCAGCTGGCGCTCCTGGGCATCGATGGCCGCCTGCACCGCCACCTCCCACACCTCCTCCTCTTCCTGCTTGGCACCGAGTGCAGACAGCGACGACGCAAAGGCGGGGTTCAGTACCGCCGGGGTGTGTGGCGCCGTGGAGTGCGAGCGAGACCGACTGCCGCGAACCTCGTGGAGGCGTGCATCACCGAGCAGCTCCTCAGACCCCTCAAGCTTGCTCGCTGCCGTGTCGCTGGCCCCGTCAGGGCGCGGCTTCTCTTGCTGCAGTGCTGCGGTGCCCTCCGCTTTTTCCGTCTTGGTGCGGCACGCCAGCACGCCTTCCACGGTCGACAGGTTTCGCTCTGGCCCTTCACTCCCTCGTCGCGTCTCGTCTCTCCGTTCGCTCAGTCCATCGGACTCGTCTCGGCTGCTGCTGCGGGTGCCGGTGGTGCCGTGCTCCGCGGATCGCGCTGTTATGGCTGCCACCAGGGTAGACTCTTCAGCCGACTCTGGCCTCACTTTGCGCCCCGCTGTCCCCCGTGGGGCGGTGGCGCCCCGCTTCTTCTTGCTTCTGGCGCTTCCTTTGACCTTCGGGCCTGTTGCCGGCGTGCTCGCCGCGGTCATCGTCGTCGGCGAGTGTGTCGCGTTCTCCAATTCTTCTGCCAGCGAGTCTATGTCGTCAGGTGCGTCGATGAGGGCTGCCGTCGCTTTCTGCTGCTCTGGCATAGTCGCACTCAAGAACGGCAGAGGACTCGCGATGCTCCCGCGATCGACTTTGTCGACACGGCCTTCGCTGGAGACGGCGCCGCTCTCCATGCGTGCTTGCCACGAGGCACAACGCAAGTGATCTGCAGGGATGAGCGGCGACAGTAGCGAGAGTGCGAAGACAAAGGTCGATGACGAGTGAGAGGAGGGTGGATGGGTGGGGGGGGGAGAGTATGCAAGCAAGTCGAGGATCCAGTATGTCCACGCGGTTTGGGGGAGAAAAGGAAGCATAGTGGGTGTCTTTATGTGCGTGTGTGTGCGCGTGTGTGCATGTCCACCTTCTCGGCTTTGCGCATGGGGTGGGTGGGCAACACGGCAGACCTTGGCGCTACAGGAGGGCACGCAGACGGAGAGGGATAGAGAGCTGAGGGGTGGTAGACAGGCCCCAGGTCAAGCATGAGTCTACACGCAGCAAGTGTGTCGGCGCACATGGGTGGGCTTATCATATTGAGAGGAGACGTGACAACAAAAGCGCTCTATGAGACATCGGTAAAACAACGAAAGGAAGAAGCGAAGCACGCGCGCGAACGTGAACACACAATGATTGGGCCATGGCGATGCGCGCGAGGGGGAGGGACAAGGAAGCAGCAGCAGCACCGTTGTTAGCCACACATCCAAACATCGGAGGCGGACCATTCCACTTACACGCTGCACTGCTTCATGCCGCCGCCACGCGCGAGGCCTCGGCGAGGTTCTCGTTGAGAAGCTTGTTGACTGCGCACAAACGCTCCCGCTGCGGAATGGTTTTGGCGATTTCGATGTAATCCTCGGCGCTGCACTGCGTCGTGGGGAACACGTCTGAGGCGTTGCCACCGGCCCCGTTCGGCGCCACCGTCAGGTTCAGCAGCAGCTGCACAATGTGCAGGTGCCCGCACAGCGCCGCCAGATCCACGGCGGTGAGGCCGTACGAGTCCCGCGGGTACGGATCAGCGGCGCAGGTGACAAGTAGATAGCGAACCACGTCCACCTGCCCAGACAGAGCCGCCAGCATCAGCGGCGTGCGCCCGGTGGCTGAGTGCACGGCGTTCACGAGGCGCTGCGCGCCGGGGCGCCACGTCAGCAGCGAAGGCGACGCCGACGGCGAAGAGGAGGCGGGGGTGTATGCGCCTGTGGCGCGAGCACGGGCATCAGCAGAAGAGGCGAGGGCCGACATGGGGGTAGTGAAGAGTACCATGTGAATGACCGGCACGTCGGCACTCCACACGGCACGGTGCAGGATCGTGAACCCCTGCCGGTCCACCTGTGCCAGCGAGGCGCCGCGACTGAGCAGCAGCTGTGTCGTCGGAAGACGACCGAGAGCAACGGCCCACATCACCAGCGATAGGCGGTAGTGAGGATCTGTATAGTTGACGTTGGACGGAGTGACGTTCTCCATCAAGGCGGAGAGGTCGCCTTGGATGACGGCCTGCGTGAGGCCCGTAAGCTGGAGCGACGGCGCTAGCGACATGAGGGAGGCTGATCAGTGGTCAAAGCCCTCACAGTGCCTAGGAGGCGAGAGGGGGGAAGAAGAGGCCGCAGGAGAGCCTCGTGACCCACTGCTTGCCTCGTTGTATGTTGGTATGCGTGCGTGTGCCTGCACGTGTGAATGAGGTGCAGGCGTGCAGCCGTAGACCTTCACTTCGAAGGGGGATAAGGTGGCTACGTGATTGCCGGTGAGCAGCCGATGAGGCGGAGCGATTAGATCAGAGGGGAGATCGGCCGAGCTGCAGAGAAACGAGAGCCGGTAGAGACCGCCACCGCATCTAGCAAGTATGTGTTCGCGCAAAGAGAGAGATACGTGCACACACGCACACATATGTAGCGGAAGCACGATCGGGAGGGGGAAGCGTGCACGGACACGCGCAGAGAAGGCAGCCCTTTACACCCCATACACGCCGACACGGGTCTTCTTCAAACACACGAGCATTTCCCTTTCTCCATTATACACGCTGTCACGGCTGCGCGCGCAACTCTTTCATTGCTGTTCGCCTTCACCTGTGTGTGTGTGTCTTCTGTTGTTGCTTGCCGCTAGAACCATTGTGTCGGAGGAGGAGGAACGCAGACACGCACACACATGTGAGGATGTGCGCATGCATGCCATTCATGTAGGCCAATGACATCATCCCACGACAGCAAAGAGGGCGCATGCAGTAGGTGGGGACAGACATCTGCAACAAACAAAACGGGTGATGAGGTACCCGCGTCAGCGCACCGCTGCGCAAAAGGCGAAAAGACGGAGGCCGTGAAGGAACGCAGCAACGGCCGTCTGATATGGGAAGATAGTACAGCGAGGGTGGCGGGGAGGAGAAGGAGAAAGGGAGGGAGAGGGGGGGCGGGGGCGGAAAGAAGCAACCAATACGGAGGAGGGCGCCTCATCGAGAGACGCGCCATAGACAGCCTCCTTCGGCGCTTGCCCTCTCCTCTCGCCAACCCTACACACAAAGACATCAGTCATAGAAGGAGGAAAAGAAAGGGGCTTTCGTTTTTTCCGTCCTCTCTGTATGTCTATGTGCGTGTGTCTTCATATATCAACCACATCCCTTCCTCGCCCCTGAATTGGCGCTATACACGCTCGGCGCGTGTGCGGCCACCTTGCGCCAATGTTGTGCCTCACCGTCCACCTGCGTCTCTGTCTGACTCCCTTCGTCACTGGATATGTCCGGCGGCTCTCTAAGGGGCGGTACCCACATGCACGTACGCCACGACCTCCGCGTCACAGCCCCGTCCCTTTCCCCAAAGTGCCACGCGGCACACACGCATACACGCGTGAAGAAGGAAAAGGGCCGAGCAAAGGAGGTCTTTGTCGTTGTTGCGGGCCGTTTCGCACCTCTTCCCCCGCTGGATGATGTCGACCAGGGGAGGGAGGGGGTGAGTCGGCGGTGGGAGAAGGCGCCTCTGTCTATAACTCGATCGCTCAGAAAGAGTGTGTGCATGCCCATGTATATCTATATATATATATATATACGTGTGTGTGTGCGTTTACCGGTCCGCGTGTGTCTTGCCACATCAATGGAAAGCGAAAGGAAGAGCCCTAACCAAACGCCGGTCGCGGGGGATGAGAGGGACGCGGTGCACCGTCCATGCTTGCATGTGCGTAGATGCATGGGCACGGTGGTCTGCCTGTTCTCCTCCGTCTCCCGCCTCCCGCGGTCGCACTCGGAAGTGGTGGTGTTTTGCTTGGTCCGCTCCGCGTATGCGCGTGCGGACGAGGAGAGCGGGCTGTAATGGAGGAAAAGGGACACACATACGCACGCAGAGGTGGGCGGACAGAGCGCCTGTCCCCCTCTTCCCTCCGACTCTTATGGGCTAGACGCGGTCCACTGCCTCTTCTTCCTTCTACTCGTCGCCATCGAAGACAAGAGGGACCACCGGCGCATCCTCGACCTCCCGAGTCGGCCTCGGCTTGCCCGACGGTGTGCCCTGCGGTGTCTCGTCTTGCTGCAGTGCCCCCACGACCACCGGCCGCGACTCTGTCGTCACGTCCGCGATGATGCCCGTGCCGAAGAGCTTTCGTTCAGGAGTGACCGCCAATGCGGACTGACTTTTCTCCAGACGTGCAGCGTCGGCGGCGGCATCGAAGACAGAGGATGGCTGCCGTAGCGGTGCTGGCGCTGCCGCTGCTGCTCTGGTGTCAGCGGCAAGTGGCCTCGTGACCGCTGGCATAACACCACTGGCGACTTCTGCGCTGTGGAGGCGTTCGGCGGACTGTCGCTCGCCGAGTCGTACCTCATTGGGCGAGGTGGAGAGTCGCGCGACAAACCGCGGCACCGTCTGCGGCGTCGCCGCGCCGCCGCCTGTAGCGACGGCCCCGCTGCTACGACGGTGCCCGTCTCGCGGACACGATCTCCCGGCTACAGTTGCGGCGGAGCGCGGCATCGTTGCGAAGGCGTCTTGCCGCGCCTCGGACTGGCGATACTGGCTGTGACTGCTGCCGTGGTGCGCGGTGAAGGTGCCGCCGCCTTCAATCCGCTCAGCAGCCGGCGGTGCCAGCATCTGCCAGTACAGAGGGGAGGTGACCACCGCCGCCGCCGCCATAGAATTCGTGGGATGGCTCATGTACGGCATCGCACCACGGAACTGCATGGACGGCGGCATCATGGCACCACTGGTGCCGCCTACGGCGACTGGGTTTACGTGCTGTGGCGGCACCTGGGCCGGTGCCAGCACTCCGCCGCGGCCGCCGGGGGTACCGGCACACATGCCTCCATACGGCGCACCAGTGATGGCCGGCGCTGGGAGATCGATACAATGACCGCAGTGACTGCACCACGACATCAGCGGCCGTGCTGCCGCTGCCGGTGTTGGCGATACGATCACTCCGGGCATCCACATGTTCGGCACGATGCAAGGTGTAGGGCCGGAAAACGGCGGGGGCGGCGCCAGCACCGCAGCTGTTGCCGACATGCCTGGCAAACCCAGTGAGGCACCCTGCACCGGCGCTGAGCTGCCCGAGAGAGAGAGGGCGCGAGGCTGACTGGCCGAGATCCCCGGGGCTGTCTCAGCGCTGCCGAATGCTGCGGGCACTGGCGCTGCGGTCATGCGCGGGAGTGGGCTGCAGCAGAGCTGTCGATGCGACGTCGTCTCGCGCGCCTTCTGCTGTGGAGAAGGGCATGAGACATGCGATGGGGACGGTGAGGACGGCAGCGGCAGCGGTGGACGACGCGGACTTGGTGAGAGCTCGACGGGTCGCTCGGCAGCCGCGCACTCAACCGTTGCGCCTAGCACTGGCGGGGCGCTCGGGACGTGTGAGCCCGTCTCCATACCTTCCGGTGCCACCTCTGTTGCCAAAGCCTGCTGTTGCTGCTGTTGCTGGTGAAGGGAGGAGAGTCGCTGCTGCATTTCGAGTTGCGCCTGCTGCCGCTGCAGCACCGCAGCCGACGGCGCAATGTGGATCTTGATGCCCGCCTCGAGGGGGCTGATATCGGTGCCCTTGGTCAGCGACGACGCACTCTGCGGTACGACGCTGCGGACGGACTCGTAGCAGTCGTCGCTTCGCAGGATGCATCGCAGGTCTTCCTCGATGGGGATTCTGCTCGGCACGGCAGAGGAGCACTGGACGCCGCGCAGGGTGTCGAGGTCGATCTTCAGCCGCGCCTCACGCGGCATCTCGTTGAATGCCTCGCTTACCCACTGCCGTCGCTGCTCCTCTAGCACCTTCGCCCGTGTCTCCAGGCGATCTTCGCCATCGATGAAGACGTAATCGAACATGTGCAGTGCGCGACGCCACTTGCGGAGTTGAATGTCCCACAGGCGCTTGCTCCCCTTGAAAACGTCCGGTGGCGAAAGCGGGAGGATGCCGCCGCTCCTCAGCAGCGGATCGTGCGCGATGAGCCGCTTCATGTTTGTGTAGCCGTCCGTGACGTACCCGAACTGAATCTGCTTCTCACGCTGACTGCGACGGCGGCCCTCGTCGGGTGAGTTTCCCGACGGTGACAGCTTGCGCGGACGAGTATTGCTGCCAAGGGGAGAGGCCTTGCTGCTCAAAGGCGTCGTTCGCTGCCACCAGTCGTTGGGGGCTCCACTGCCGCTGACGCCACGCTCGCCGTCGCCTCGATAGCCGCGTGGGTTGAAGCCTGGGCTCAGCTGCTGCTGCTGCTTGTGCGGATGGCGTCTTTGAGGCGCATGAGACGGCTCGCGAGGCTGCGAGGATGGCGGGCGATGGTCCTTCAATGGTGTGCCGGCGAGGTGGTGATCCTGCTGCGAATGCTGGCGCGCAGAGGGGGATATGTCATCGCCGGGAAAGCACGGCGCCGGCGACAGCGATCGACTGCCCTTTAGAAGTACCCCACAGTTCTCTGGCGTTTGCCTAGCACACGTTTTGGCGTGGCTGTCACTACCACCATCGCGCGCCGCGCGCTGCAGCGTCGTAAAACTCTGCTGCGGCTTCTGCATTGGGAGACCGATTTCGGCGGCGTTATCAGAGAAACGGGAGGGTGAATAGAAGAGACGGGGGAGGACAGAGCGGAAAAGACAAGAAGGCGGAGGGAGCGGAATCTGATCTATGGATGCGTGGTGAGCCTCACGAAGGGAAGCGCAGAAAGAAAAAAAACACAAAAGAAAAAAAGAAACAACGTGCACTCGCACAGAGGCGTAAAGACACACACACACACACTCACACACATGCAAGCGTGCATGTACCGGCTGCCGCTTGGATGTGGCGTCGTCTTTTCCTTCGCTTTTCGGGTACGCAGACGGTGTACGAGTTCGTGTGTGTGCCTCTCTTCTCGGCCTGGGACGAGTGTGTGCGTATATCTATCTGTGTGAGGGAAGGGTAGCTTTAGGCGTGTCTGGCAGAATGTGTGCGTCTATGGTGAGTTATGGACGATGATGCGCTACTCGTGCGCGAGCAACGGAAATCAGCACCGAAGGGCACGCGAATATGGGTGGGATGGCAAAGAAGATGTGCAGTAGTAACGGTGGTGCCACAGGCCGTTGCAGTCTATCTGCGCCGCACATGAAGGTGGCAGCATCGATATAGGTTGTGAAAGAGAAGAGGGTGGGGAGGGGGGCAGGTGCTCAGCCGAGTGGATACGGAGTGGGCGAGGAAGATGCGGAGAGGGGTGAGGCAGACAAAGAACGGCATCAGCTAGCTCGAAATCATCAGCACAGAGCAGCGTGGCATGAGCACCACCACCAGCAGCAGCAGCGTTGCGAGGGAGAAGAGAGGGAGGGGGGAGGCACCGCCTACGCGAATCATTCGGACCGTGCGAGTGTGCTGTAGGGGAGGAGGACGGGAGTGCTGCCGCGAAGGCGGTGTACGCACAGGCCCGATGAAAAACAGCAAGAGTCGCCCCGCTAATCATTCCCTCTTTTTCGGCGCTCTCTCTTTTCTTCTTTTTATGTTTCTCTATACGGAGGAGGAGAGCGAGAGATGCGGCGCATCTGCCGCGATCACCGGAACATACCTGCACACACACACACACACACACGCACAGGCAGACACAGACAGCAGCTCATGCGCAAACATGTCCGTATATGTGCGGCGTGAATCCGAAAAAAAAAAAAAAAACGGGAGTGTGGTGGTGACATGTGCCTTTCTCTTGTTCTCATTTTCTTTTGTGAAACATAAATTTTTCGTTCTTTTCGTCATCTTAAAGAGGCTGTGTGGTGGTGTTGGTGTTGGTGTGTGTGCTAGGGAATTCTGAAGGCTGAACAGTGAGAGGGGGCAATGGGGGAGAGGGCACTAGCCACAGAGTAGCAGCAGTGGAGAGCTATTCAAGACGCGTCCCATCCTTTCCCCCTCCCCCTCCTTGCTTTTCTTTCTTCACGCGCCCAGGCACACCCGTTTCGCACCCGGGCCGCCTCCTCCACACCAAAGCGTGTGCAGAGACACAGAGTGATGCTGGCGGAGAGAGGCGTAGGCGTCCCCAGTAGATCGGTGCGTGAGTGTGCGTGGCCGTTTATGTGCTGAAAGCGCATGCGTGGTAAGAGAAGGTGGCCGAGCCCACTCATGCAGACAGACACGGAGAGGCGTGCGGGCACGCAACCGCCACGCCGGGGGTTCCCCCTTTTCTCTCTCCCTCTTCACACAACATACGGCGACGAGGACGACGACTACCACCACCAAAGATAAAGATAAAAGAATGGCTCCCTTTCCTGCCCTCGCCTCCCGCCCTTCTCGCCTGCGGCACGTGAGGAGTGCTGCTCGCTGTTGACCGAGCGCGAGACAGACGGGCCCGCAGAGACATAGACACAGACACGCGCGGTCAGTGGGGGGGGGGAGAGGTGGGGGAGAGGGAAGAGAAATCAAGCAAGACAGGACATCACCAGCGAAAGGGACAGAGAAGAAATCATCAAGAGATACTCAAATACAAGGAAAAGAGGCTGTAGAGACTATAGAGGGAAGAGGGCAGAGCGTGAAAGGGAAGGTGGAAGGGGGAGGGGAGGCACGACGAAATCGACCCCCTCCTCCGCGCGCACATACAGAAACCGAGACAGACAAAATTGTGACACATACGATCTTGATCAAGGGAAGAGGGAGGCAAGGAGAAGGGTGATCTGGCCGTGGTGCCAGGGGTGGGTGTGGAAACGGAGGAGGAAAGGTTGGGCAGGCGGGAGGTTAGTGGGGATCGGCGTGTGTGTGTGTGTGTTACCAGAACGTTCGGGATGCACGGACACACCCAGCGGCACGCACTGATCCCCTCCGACCACTCTCCTCGTACACCCGGACAGATGAGAGCTCATCGTCTGCTTCCCCACTCCCTAGTCTTCTCCGCCTTCATGAACGAGGACATGCCGTCCTTCACCCCCGCCCCTTCTCCCCTCTCAGTTTCGCCTCTCCTCGGCCTACGTCACAGTCCTCCGTTAAAGCTGTCCGCAGGCAGCCACGCGCACGGGCTTCGAGGTGGTGCCGCTGCGGCTGCCGACGGCCTCCATAGCCTTGACGACGTCATAGCCCTCCAGCACCTGGCCGAACACGACATGCTTGCCGTCCAGCCAGCTCGTGGGCGCTGTGCACAGGAAGAACTGAGAGCCGTTCGTGTTGGGGCCGGCATTGGCCATCGACAACGTGCCTGGGCCGAAGTGCTTGCCGGCCTTGCCGGCAAAGGACTCATCGGCAAACTTGGAGCCGTAGATGGACTTGCCGCCAGTGCCGTTGCCGTTGGTGAAGTCGCCACCCTGGCACATGAAATCCGGGATCACACGATGAAACGGGCAGTTGGCGTAGCCGAAGCCCTTCTCGCCCGTGCACAACGCGCGGAAGTTCTCGGCCGTCTGGGGGACGGCGTCCTTGAAGAGCTCCATCGTCACGCGGCCGGCGGGCTTGCAACCGATCTCGATGTCCATCCAAACCTTGGGGTTGGATTCAACGACGGGGTAGTGCGGCGTGTAAGACATTATGCTTGAAGGGAGACGAGGGTTAGTGTTTGTGTTTGAACGAGTGAAGACGAGGGGAGGTGGGAGACTGAGAAGGCGCCAAGGAATCCTGTGCGTATGTGTGTGTGCGCGCGCGCGGATGCGTGCGTATCGCGGCAAGGCGAAAAAGCAGAGAAAAAGGTGGTCACGAAACGGTGGGTGGTCGAGGGAGGGGAGGGTGAGGGGCCGGAGGCGAGCGAGACACACGAGGGGAGAGAGAGGGCGAGCGCGAGTGCATGGAAGGTGCAGCCTTGACATGCGAATATGTCTTCGTGTCTGCATGCGCGTGTAAAGGTGTCGAATGTGGGCTCGCAGGGAATGCCGGCCGACGGGGTCTCTGACGGTGCCACACAGCCTCGTGGAGTTCACAAAACTTCGGTGCCGATATTCAGTTACACGCACGGCGGCAAGGCGCGTCGCGGCGACTCGAGTGAGGATGCGGCATTCATGCCTACCCACACCTTCATACAATGTGCGCTAACGTACATCTTGCACGTGCTCTATATATATATATATATACGGGTACATTGCGTACAGCATGCAGTAATCAAGTCCACAACCCGGCGCAGACACGCCCATCTGCCCGCAGCAACAGGAATGGCGGCAGCGACAGGAGAAACACGGTGACACCGAAAAGAAGACGACGTTCCTACTGATACTTCTTCGCCTCTGCAGGAGCTGCAGACGGTTGCCCCGCGCCTGCTGCCGGGTTTGCCAAGGTTACCGAAGCGCTCGCCCTTTGTCTGGCGGCCTGAGCACCGTTGCTACGGCCACAACGGCCCCTAACACTACCACTGGCGGCGGCTGGCGTTGACAGCGCCGGCGCCGGTGCCGAGGTAGGGCTGACATCGAATAGCATGACACCCCACATTGACAAAGCAAACCCAACGAAGTTCAACATCAATAGGCTGAGTCGACGCACTCCGGTGAACGGCGCCTCGGAGGAGATGGGCGTGCCGTCGGGGTGGAGACGGACGCCGTCGTCGCCTGTGGGACTCTCAGGGCCGACGGCGATGATGGCCAGCACGTCAACCAAGGCCTCCAGTAATATCCACCCGAGTTCTACATACGAGAGAGGCTCATCAGCATGCGCCGAGGCAATGCCGCAAGTGCCTGGCTCGCCACTGACCTTCTCGGCAGCAGCACAACTCAGCTCACGCCGCCCCCCGTTACGTGGGGACGCTGCTGCACCAGCGACAGCGATGGCGTCATGGGTGTAGCTCACCTCCACCTGATACGCTTGGGACTCCTTCTGCTTGCGCGGGTGCGCTGCAGCGGCCTTTGGGGAGGCGAAGGAGCGCTGCTGCTCCAGCCGTCCTTGTAGAGTCACACACCCGTAGACGAGTATGTACATGACGGCGCTCGCCAGAAGCAACGCGCAGCCGAGCGCCATTTTCACGCCGGACTTGTAGCCGAACAGAAACAGCGTAAGGCAAATGAGGTGCGCAACGTGGAAAAGCGCGACAAGTACGTACTCGGCCCCGCCCGACTCGGCGAGGGCGACGCCGTTGACGTCAGCACTGCTGTCGCTGTGCCTCTTCGTCTCCTCTAGCACCTCGACGAAGCTGCGGTGCACCCCCCATTTAGACCACAGGTAGACTACAGTGAGAATCACCATGAGGGCCGAGTAAGCCGTGAGGCACGCCCGACAGAGCGCCTTGGAGCCGGTCATGGTGATCAAAACACACACGCGCACACACACACACGTTCAAAGAAGGGGTCTGCTGGGCGTGTGTCCTAGAATAGTGATGCAGAAGGGAGGAGATGGGAGAGGTGGAGGCGCTGGAGGTGACACATGGGCCAAGATCGCGTCAACCCTTTAATGTGGCTGCCCGGTCGGCATGGGCTAGCACCACAACCGCACACGCAAAGAGCAGGACGAGGACAGAGGGAGGGAGAGAGGAGCATGGCAAGAGAAAGGAGTAGAGTTGTGGTGACGAAGAAATGGTAGTGGCGGTGGCCATTCCCGCCACCACTCCCAACAGCACCGTTCTTGCACCATACAGTCGCACACACTCGCAAACCCTTGCCCCCTCTCTCTCTGTGTCTCTCTGCCTGTCGCTGGGGTGGGGGAGGGGGGAATGACACGTGCGCGCACACACGCAGATGCAGGAAGACGCGTGCTTTCGATGTCTTTTGTCCTGCCATGTGAACGCACTACAGTGCTGCTGCGTGCGCTGCTTTGCTCTGTTTCTGGTTAGTGTAACGTACAAGTTTGTGATCCGGAACAATGACATCCGCACCTCCCTCCCTCACACACACACACACAGACGCCACGAAAACACAAAGCCCGACCACCACCGATTCCGAGTGCTTCTTCCCGTACAACAGTAGCTGCATTCGCCCGCTGCCACGCCTCTGCAGCAGCAGAGACCGAGATGGACACGCCCACTTTCAGAAACGCACTGGCGCCTTACGTGATTTGCGCTACCGGCTTGTTGTCAGGGGTATCCTCGGTACCCTTGATCTGCTTGAATACAATGGACACCGGCGAGTCGAGCTCGACCACCGCCACCTTGTAGTCCGGCAGGCTCTTGATCTCGCCCACCTCGTTCTTGAAGCGCCGCCCGCGCATGTTGCGCACACTGATGCGGACGACATTGTCGATGTTGTAGATGTTCTTGAGGTAGTTCACGAGCTCCTGCTTCGACATGTCCTGTGGGATGTGAAAGATAGGTCGCGTCGTCTCGTTGTTCAGGACGCTGTCCAGCACCAGCCGCACTTCGACGTCAGGGAAGTACCGGCTGAAGAAGAAGGGGAAGTACTCTGGCGACCGCCGCAGGCCCGTCGGCGGTGGCCGTTGATGTGGCCACCCCCACTCCTCTGCCTTGCGGTTGACAAGGCCGATCTTGCCGGCAATCGGGTTCCAGATGCGCGAGCGACCGAAGTAGTTGTTCACCGCCGGCTCCGGGAACGGCCGTGGGTCGGGTATGACGTCGCGGTTGTACTCCCACGTCGTCCACCCCTTGTGGAGACGACCCATGCGGGAGCGCCACAGGTTGATACCCTGGTTCACCAGCGGGCGGTAGAATCGTCCTCGCTTTGCCGTGAGGAGGGGCGAGGTCGCCGTGCAGGAGCTGTCGCCGCCCACCACGTCGCCAGATCGCGCGCTAGCGGCGGCGACTGCGGCGATGGCGCTCGCGGCGCCGCAGACAATGGCGTGGTGGCTGCTGAGACGCTTCATGTCGGATGCGCCGCAGCGGGGGCGGCAGAGGCGAAGCGCGAGAGGAGGCGCACGCGTACAAACGGCTCGGGTGCTTTTCGCGTCCGTTTCTTCGCTTGCTGCTTCGACTACCGTATCAACGCGGGGCCGAAGCCTTTGGTGCTCTGTGTGGGGAGAAGGGGGTGGGGGCGAGACGATGTGCGTGCGCGTCTCGAAAGGCCCCGCACACTTGACGGAGGCTGCTGGACGCGTGCAGCGGTAGATGACACGAAGAGGAGGCACGGACCACATAAGAAAAGGGCGAAAACGTCAGGCCAAAGCGGAGGCGAGCGGTAAAACAGCGCGGGAGAGGGGCAGGAGGGAAGATGCGTCCCGAATATCAAGTCAGCGCTGTATATGCATTCATGTATTTGTGTGCGTGTGTGTGTGTGGCTGGCGACATGCTTGAGCGAGTCATTGATCGCCGACCACCCCTCCCCCACTGTGAGGACACACATGAGCGCCGCCAAAGGGTAGGCCATGCCTCATCGACGGCGAATTCGCCTTCTCACCTCACCTGTCCTCATTTTGATCGACTCATGTGCTTATTTCCAGTGCGGTCTCGCGTCTTGCGTGGGTGTCTCCGCGCAGCGCGCATGAGCTGGCTCCAGCCCCAGCAAACGCGTGCAAAGCACAGAAAGGATGTGGAAAGACGGATAAGCTGTGCCTTCATTTAGCACGCACACACGCACACACGCACACCCTCATCCTCCTCCCTTCCCACCCATCTCGTGCGGCTAGAGCGTGTTGTTTGTCATCAAGTGTGAAAGCACTTCGAAGGTGGCCTTCTGCTTTGCGCGGGTCGCCTCTTGGACTTCATGCACCTGCCGCTGCGCTGTATCGAGCTTCGCCTGTAGCTGCGTGATCTGCTCCCTGGCGCTCGCGTGCGCACTGCAGAGGAGCTGGTGTGACTCGTACAGCCGCACCAGCTGCTCTCGCGCGATAGTAAGCGCGTGCACCAGTGCCTTCTTCTCCAGCTGATGCTGGTGGGCCTCGGCGTTGCGGGTGGCAAGCAGCTCGGAAAGCTCACGCTGCTTCCGCTCTAGGTCTGGTACCTGCTCCACCTGCTGCTGAGCCACCGCTTTGCACCGCTCCTTCGTGTCGGCCAGTTCCTGCTGCAGGCGTGTCACCGTCGCCTGCGCTGCCTCCAGCTGTCCGCGCGTGGACACGTTTACCTCTGTTGCGCGCGCCTGTTGCGTTGTGAGCGCCTCGACAGCGTCCTCGAGCTCGGCGATGCGGTGGCGCTTCTCGTTCAGTTTCGCGCGTGCCTCCTCCTCCAGCGCGTCCAAGGCGGCGTCCTTCCGCTCCATGTCAGCTCGTAATGTGTGCAGCGTGCGCAGCAAGTTGTCCCGCTCCTGGACGGCAGCCTCAGACGTGGAGTGGCGGGCTGCCAGCGCCTCCTTCTTCTCTGCTTCTAGTGCCTCGACGTGACTGAGCAGACGTGTGTTCTCCGCCGCCATGGACTGCTGCGTGAGAGTGGCGACGTGCAGGGCAGCATCCACGCGATGCAGTTGCGCTTCGACACGCGCGCACGCGCACCGCCAGTAAGCGATCAGAGTGCCCTTGTCATTCACGCCAACCACCTGCTTCAGCTCACTGGAAGCAGCCCCGCATTCCGCACCTGCGTCGCAGCCACTGTCCTCGCCCTGGGCCACACGTAGAGACTCGGTGGTAGATGTCGACACCAGGGCACTGCCATCTGCAGCTGTCCTCTCCACCTCCAGCGGCGTCCGCTCTTTCATGTCGACCCTCTCTTTCATATCGGCTTGTGCGTTGACGACCTGCTTGTTGCTGCTTTGGTCGCTAAGCGCGAGCGGCTCGTGCTGCGGGGCTGGCACGCCTGCAAGCGTCGGGGATGGGATGGTGACCAAAGACAGCGGCGGCGCCTCGGGCAGGGCAGGCAATGCACATGTCGGTGAAAGCGGTGACAAGTAAGCTGCTCCGTGCCGCCCCGCGACAGCATGGCGCACTTCGGACGCAGCATGGCGCATAGCGTCCTCGTAAGCGGCCACCTGCGCCCTCCACGTGGCTTGCTGCTCTCGCAGCGCCTCCTCCGCGAGCGCTCGGCCTCTTTCAGCCTCGCGCAGCGACTCTGTATGAAGGCGTACGGCTGCGTCGGAGAAGGAGCGACACAGTTGCGCAAGTGAGGCTACCGCCGCGGCTTCCAGCGTGCGCCGCTTGTCCGCCTCGGCGAGCAGCAGCCCAGTCCGCGCAGCCCAGTGGCGCTGCTGCGTAACAAAGCAGCCTCGAATAGCCTGCATCTCCGCCTCCATAGCGTGCGTTTGCCGCTCGAGCGTCGCAAGCTGCGCAGACTTCACAGCGACCGTCTGCTGCATATGCAGCTGCTGTTCCTCGGCACGTGCTAGACGCACCTCCCACGCTGCCGTCGCCTCCGCATACGCCTCAGCGCTGTGCTGCTCTGCCGCCTCGAGCCGTCGCACCCACTCCGCTTTGACAGAGTCGACGGCTCGATTCAGTTGCGCCTGCTGCTTGCGCTGCAATATTGTCGCCTCCTCGGCCCGCCGCGCCAGCTCGTCCTTCAGCGCGGATACCTGACTGCGGAGCTGCTGCTGCCGCTGCTGTGCCTCACGCTGCCCCTCGACGTACTGCGTCCGGGTGAGGTCGAGGTGTCGACGCAGATCGCTGATGGTGGTGGTACGGAGCGCAAGCTGCTCCTGCAACTGATCCACCTTTGCCGCTAGCTCCGCATCACGCGACACCGTCGATAGCGTCTCTGCGCCCTGCTCTGTGCAGGTCCCACGGGACACCTGCTTCGGCTTCCACCGCAGCGCCGCGGCTGAGCCGACGCCTGTAAGAGGCGGCGGCGGGTCGAGAGTCGCCCGGTCCTTGGAAGCGACACGCACGCCAGTTCCACTGCCTGTGGTAGCGACAAGTCTGTCGTTCTTCTGGTGATTCTCGCCGTCGCTGCCGCGATGCTCACATTGCCCACGCGCTGCCGCGGCAGGCGGCGAGATGTCGCTGGTATCGGTGACATCAGCGGGGGAAGGGGACATCAGAGAAGGAGCCAGGTCGGAGCTCTTGTCGGCAGAGGGCATCCGCGGCCCCGTTGATGGTGTTGCAGAGGGTGTGCAAAACGCTTCTGTGGCCGACGTCAGTGTCGCTACCTCGCAGCGCAGCTTGCGTGCATGCGGGGTCGCTCTGCTCGATGACGACACTACTGTCTTGGGCTCGCGCTCGCGATAACGCTCTTGCGGTGCCGAAGGTGACACTGCGAACGGAGAGGAAGTAGCGCCGGAGAGTGGCGATGTAGCGAGAGACGAGGCGTTTGACGACGAGCGACGGCGCAGAGAAGCGCGGCGCGGCTTCGCGGCAGCGGCCCGTCGGCCATGTCGGAATGGCGCCTCCTTCTTGCTTGCAGCACCAGCCGCGACGACGCTTTCTTCGCCCACCTCTCGAGTTTCTCGAGATGCTGCTTGCGGGTCCTGCTGCGGTGGCAGTGGGCTTGCCGCGGCAGGCGCTGCTGACTTGAATGAAGGCAGCATCCAGCCCGCGTCCTGCTCCGCTCGGGCCGCTGCCGCGGGTGCAGCCGCTGCACAATGGCCATGCCGAGACGACTCTCGAAGAGGAGAAGATGAAGAAGAGCGGCTACGGGGCCGCGATAAGCTGCGCGTTTGATGCCTGCTGTCGGTGCGATGGCGGTTTCGACTGCGGCGCCGCTTCTTTGGTCCCTCCGACGAAGCCGACGATGGCGATCGCGAAGAGGACGACCCTCGCAGGTGTGGCAGTGGTCTCCTCAGCAGTCGTGCAAAGGCCTCGCTGACGGGTGTGCCGTCGGCAAGTCTCTCCACCCCTTCCGGTGGGCTCTCCGCACCGCCCGCGCAGAGCAGAGAACGGCCCCACGCGCTCTTGTCCGTGTTGCAGAGCGAAGCGAAGGGTGACACATCTGCCGCAGCAACCTTGGCATCAGCTGCGCTTGTCCCCGACTCCTGAACTTCCGGCTCCTGAGAGCGTCGCTGCTGGCGAAGGGCGTGCAACGGGTCCACGCCGTAGGAGAAGCCGTTCACGACGAGCAGGCGCGGGAAGTATGACAGGAGCCGCTCCACGTAGTTGGCAACAGAAGGTGAACTGCCGACGGCGCCGTGAACTCGGCCGTTGTCCTGCCCACCAGCAGCCCCGCCACTGACGTCTACGCTACCGCTGCCCGCGTCCTGCGTGTCAGGGCCCGTGGCGAGGCAGCATGGGTTCTCCTCGATGGGCCAGTAGGCGGCTGCACCGTCCTGACTGTCGTTGAGAGACACGTTCATCGTGGTGGGCGGAGAAAAGGCGCCGCTGCCTGCCGCCGCTGTCGTCATGGAAGACCGCGATGATGGCGACTCCAGCCGCAGCTCCTGCAGATGCGTTCTGTGAGGCGTGAGGGCGTCTATGACCTCGTCCAGCGTCGCGATACGGTTGGCGCACAGATCCACGTAGGCCAGCGGCGCGGACGCCGGCACTGAGCGCAGCCCTGCTAACTCCATGATGCTGTTAAAGCCGAGGGAAAGCCACTGCAGCGAGGCGAGAGAGCTGAAGGCGGCCGGACCGAGGCGGGTCAGCCGGTTGCTGGACAGGTTCAGGCGCTCGAGATGTCCAAGCCCGTCCCAGCACCCCGGTGGTATCTCTCGCAGTTCATTCGCGCTCAAGTCAAGTTCCACCAAGTGTCGCAGCGTGCGCAGGCACCCACTCTCGAGCTCCTTGATGCTGTTCATGTGGACGCTGAGGAAGCGCAACGACAACATGTCGGGCAGGTGCTGGATGTGCCGCAGAGAGAGGAGGCCACGGCCGCAGAGGAAGAGGGAGCGGGTTTGCCGCAACTCGCGGGTGTCCGTTTCACCTTCGTCATTCACGACGGATGCAGCACGTCGTGCGTGCTGCGGCGGTGGCTGGAGTCGCCGAGGGCTTTGCCGCGGAGCAGGGCCGCTGCCCCTGTCTCGCATGGATGCAGATACAGTGGCACTGCTACCACTGCCGGGGCGGCGGTGGCCGCTGATTTTGTCCGCGGCTACCTCCCCCTCTACAATGGTGATCACCGTCGTGGTGGGGAGCGGCCCGTGCACGATGCTCTGACGTGGCGGAAGAGGGGGGGACAACGTGGCTCGTGCTGCCGGGTCGGCTGCACGACTCAGCGAAGCAGACATCCTCTGCGGCGAGATGCGGTGCGGCTGTGATTTCATTCAGCTCAAATATTTGGCAACAACGAAAAGCGAAAATTGGAGCAGAGCACAACGATTACAGGGGAGGGGGGGAGGGAGAGGGCGGTGCCGCTGCTTCCTCGTGGTGGCGGGTTTCTTATCTTCCTCTATGTAAGCAGCGCCCACGTGTATGCGACTCTATGTGGGGAGGCGTAGGAGGAGGGGGAGGGGGAAGTGCTTCTATTGCCCTTGTATGAATGTACAATCTTTGGGTGCCGCAGGTGAGGAAAAAGATGAACCTCCACACGCCGCCCCCCAAACGTTCCTCTAGGCGCGTGCGAGCGGCCCACCCACACCAACAGCAAGATGAGAGCAAACAAAAAAAGAAAGGGAGCCGACCTGACGAAGCGCGTCTACTCGGCATGGCAGCAGCCGAGGCAGCAGTGACCGTTGTGAGGGAAGTAGGAGGAGTACGGGGCAGGAGGCGGGGGGCCCCTTTGCATGTCACGCGCGTGCCCCC
Source organism: Leishmania donovani (assembly GCF_000227135.1). Lineage (NCBI taxonomy): Eukaryota > Euglenozoa > Kinetoplastea > Trypanosomatida > Trypanosomatidae > Leishmania > Leishmania donovani. The sequence continues at coordinate 328,075 of NC_018252.1, read as the reverse complement.
CCCCGGTGGCGTGTGCGCCTGTGTTGCTCCCCCGACTCGACACGCGGGGCACTTTTGTGCGGCAGGGAGCAACAATAAAATTTTTTTTCTGCGCTGCTTTACGGCCCTCCTTCGTTTGCCGTTTCACCAGCGGAGGTGCAGAGGAGCGAAGCAAAGATGCAACAGAGGGCGAGAGTGGTGGTGGTGGTGGGGGGGGGGTGGCGCACGTGCCACAGATGAGGTGCACGGGCGAGCGCGCTACGACTGACGCACAGGCACGGACTCGCGAACATATCACGGATAGCCTTGCAGTGAATTATACGCGCCCATCACGCGGGGCAGCGCATCGGCACTCGTACACGCCCTCAACGAATCGCACAGAGGAAGCAAGGGGGAGAGAGACGCACACGCAAAACGCATCAAGGGCTCAAGCAGGGCCGTGCGACGACGGTCATGAGGGATTCACCGGATGTGGAGGGAGGGACACGGCTTCTACCTCATTGCTTTATTTATAGCTATTTGCTCTTTTACAGGAGTACTAGCCGACCATGGTGCGCTTTCGCCCACGCGCGCGCACCGCCTCCAGTCGCTGCAGCGCCTCTTCTCCCTTCTTCGGGTCAGCGGCGCTGCGATAACCTTCAAGAATAATGTCACTGGCAAAGGCGGAGAGGTACGGGTGGGTCGAAGCGATAGCGCGCTCCAGCACGTAGAGGTCCACCGCGCGCTCCTCTGTGCTATACTTCTCGGAGATGAGCCCAAAATCGAGAACAACAATGTCCTCCGCTGTTGGCAGCACCCGCGAAGTCGACGCGAGGGCATCTGCACCATCCGCACCGGGTACCGCCGCCGCTAGCCCGTCGCATGTACAAATGAAGTTGGAGGTCGTGAGGTCGCCGTGGACGATGTTCGCGTTGTGCAACCGCGCCACCACGACACCAATGCTCTGCAGAAGGGCCGCGGTCACCGGCGACAGGGCAGCGTTGCCCAACGCCGAGGGCGACGGTGTGGGCTGCGGTTGTTGCTGCTGCGCAGACGTACTCTTACCCTTCGAGACTTGCTGCATGTAGGCGGCGTGCTCGACGTCGAGCGCCTCCTTCACGGTTGGGCCAGCCTCATAGGACATGACAAGAAAGGTGTTGATGTAGTCAGCACCTAACAGACGCGGTGCACGGATGCCCTTCTTCACGCAACGTTCCAGAGCGCGTGCCTCGCGACGCGTACGCTGCGTACGAAGACGCTCATCGAGGCTTGGGTCACGGTACCGCTTCACAAAACGATGCTTGCATAAAGCCGGTGCGCCGTAGAAGCTGCAGTAGTACACCTTCGACTCCGCACCTTGGAAGATAAGGCGGCCCAGCTCGATGGAGTGCGTGCTCCCGCCGGGCCCTAGCTCTGCCTGCGCGTTGCTCGATGACATTCTCGCAGTGCGCTTTACCGTTGTGTGTATGTGTACGTGGGGGAGAAGGGGGTGGAGATACAGTGCAAACGCAGAGGAAAGTCGCATGCGAAAACACACGCACACGCACGAGCACCCTAGAGGACTAGCGCCGCTCTAGCGTTTCTCTTGTGTGCAGGCCCCTTTACTTCGAAGTGCGACAGCCACTTCGGCTGGAAGTCGGCTGAGGACACCGGGAGAGGGAGGAGCGGGAATCAGAAACGGAAAAGACGCTAGAGAGAGCGTACGCGTGCGCGTTCGTGTGCACAGCTCCGCACTGCTTCGCCGCGAGCACGCTGCATGCGTAAAAGGCGCATATGGGTACGCTTGTGCATGGCGACAGAGGGGAGGGAAGGGGCCCGGTAGCCCGCTCCGCCCCACACGACTGCGCTCGAGGACTGATCAGTGGCGAGCAGTCGTGATTTCGCTGTTTATTTTTCCATATCCTTCTGCGGTTCAGCACTACAAGTAGATCAAAAAACTAGCAGGGAGGAGGGTGGGTGGGCCGGCGAAGACTAAGGCCTCGCTGCTGGCAATGCATACCGATTCACCTTTCGTCTTCCTCCATCTCCCTTCCTCCACGAGACACACATGCGCATCTTGAGACGCACCTGGTGAGCGCCGCTCGTTGCCCCTCCCTCCACCCCCTTTCGCCTTATCGACTCGCAACAGTGCATCGAGAGGAGGCGCAGAATGGCGTCGATAAAAACGGGAAGAAGGGGCGGGGTCCATATCACAGGACGCGGCTGCCGCACACTCGGCATCCACACAAGACCAGCGAACCCTCGCGCACCCACACATAGGCGTATACGCACACGCACACACATACACATCGACAGACACGCACGCGCACGCCACTTATCCGTTGTCTGTGCCTCTCTTTTCAGCACCACCCCTCACTTTCTCAGATGACATGCTCAGTCGCAGTCCTTCTCTGCATCTTGGCTTTCCTTCACATTCTCCACCCCATCACCAACACACCGCAGGACCCTTCCCATCACCGCCGTCTGCTTCCCGCCTCCCCCCTCTCCACACGAGACGGCTACACACACACACATACACGAGCGTACTTCCGACCAGCCAGCCCCTTCTCTTCCGATTCTCTGGCACGCGCTCCGTTCGCCTCTGTCGCAACACCTCTTCACCGCACCATCGTCACCGGGCCTCATGCTCACCCTTCCTCCTCCTCCTCGTACGCGGCGTGGCACATCAGGGCAGCCGTGGCCCCTCCACCACTCGTTCCGACCCCCTCCGTCTCGAGCACGCAAGAACACCGCAAACACACAGACACTGCCCAAACCGACACACATGCTTGCCGACACGGATACGCCGGGCAGTGCGATGCGACAGGCAAGTGGACACAGCAAGCACCTCCCACCCCCCTTATTCGCTAAGGTGGCTTAACATGCACACATACACACACACACACACGACACGCGGCACGCGGCACGCGTGCGCGCCCGCCTCTGAAAACGCTTCCCCATCCCCTCTCTCTTGCGTCACGTGAGCCTTCCCCACTTCCACCTCTTCCCTGTCCCTTGCACGCAACATCGCGCCGATGCAGACGTGGGCAGGGAGAGAAATGAACGCACAAGAGAGAGCGCAAAGTGAACGGCACTGGAGAGGCGGAGGATCGCGCGCTACGAAGTGTGCGCACCCGCGCGTGTGCACGTGCACGCGCATGCCTGCATGCCTGAGTGGCCGTGCTAGCTCTCGCAGTCCATGGTGGTGCACCACACGCAAGCACGCACACACACACGCGCACACAACACCCTCACCGACAGCGAGAAGGCCAGCATACTGAAAAGCAAATAAGAGGGGGAGAAGGTGGGCTGCACCGTTGCCCCACCGCGACTGCAGCGAGAGGCCTCGCCGCTTGCAATCACGCGTGAGGTCTGATTCTGCGTGACGGCGTGTGCTTGCGCGTGCTTACGCGCTCCTGAAGGCACAGGTGAGAAACGGAAAAAGAGCCATGGGGCGATGAAGAGCAGGTACACTGTGTGCCCGCACGCGCGTGCCGAGGCGAGGGACACACATGCAAGCACACGGAGCCGTGATGGCGAGGCGCAGTGGTAGGGGAACAGCGAGACAGAGACGGAAAACGAAAGCAGATATATGCATGCATACATCAGAAGTGAAACGGATCGCGCCGCGAAAAAAACGCCGAATGAGCTGCGAGAGAGCACGGGACACTTTCACCGCGGGAGATGCACAAGTACGTGCGCACACGCATACATACGAAACGAGCAGCAGCCAGAGCCATCATCAACCAGACGCAATCTCCCGTGTGGTGCTTGTCTGCATGTGCACAGGCGTAGATGACTGCAACGTGAAACGCACCACCACACACGCACACGCACGTACAGGCACACACACAGACAGGCACGCACACGGGGCCAGCTCTGCCTTCCTCTTCTCTCCTACTCCCTCTCATCCTCTCTTCACAGTCACTGATCCCTTCTACCACCTCCGCCGCCATCACAACCGCCATCACCGCCACGCACAGGTAATGGACTCGGGGCGATGACGGTGACATGGTGAAGGCAGAGAAACAGAGACAGAGAGGGAGGAGCGAGAGGGAGGAAGAGAAACGAGGAAGGCGAGCGATGCGGCACCTGTGATCGCACGAGGAGCACAGGTGTCCGACGATGTCCTAGGGTTAGGGTACAAGAGGGCTGTGCTGACGGACCAGAGAGAGATGGTCGGCCAAACTGAAGAGGGAAGGAGCTGTGAGAGAGAGGGGAAGGAAGAGGAAAGGCGGTGAGAGGTGCAGGCACACACACACACACAGACAAACACGCGGGCGCACACATGAGCTTACTGGTTCCATCCACGAGCTCCTTCATCCTTCCAGGCATCGCACGACCTCCGCGGCTGTGTGAGAGAAAGGGTGCGGTGCAAGGGGAAAGGGCCGACTATGGCGCGCGTGTGTATGCGGCTGTATGCATTTGTCCTACCTTCCTTCCCTACCTTCCTCTCCCTCAACGCGGCCGTCCGCTCTCAGCCTTTTTCCCTCTCACTCGAATCCTTCCATTCAGTGGCATTGATGACGGCTCCGACTACGCTGTCGTGCACTGCATCTCGGCAATGATGAAAGCAAGAGGCACTCACTCAGAAGTCCCGTACATGCCTTCCGCACTCTTCCTGCGCATAACTGTTGCTTTTTTTTTTGGTGTGTGTGTGTGGAGGGGGGTTAGCAGTGAATTACATACACGCACAGAGGGAGTTGAACGCGAAGGAAGAGACATGTGTGTGTGTGCGCGCGCGCAAGATCGATCCAGGCGGGGTAGGGTGAGGGTCAGTGGTGCTCGGGAAAGGGGAGAAGCGGAAGCAACACAGAGAAAGAGAAGCAAGCGCTTTAATGCTGCTGCGGAACGTGCTGTGCCGTGCAGGACTGCAAGAGCAGACTCAGCCATGCAAACACACACAGAGCTCGAGAGACAGGGTAACGTTGAATCTGGCCATCATCGCATGCCATCTCCCTCAACGAGGGTGCAGAGAGTGGGGGGGGGGGCAGGGGAGAGGACTGGCATCAGGAGAGCAGCATCCAATGTATCGAGAAGCAAAGCATAGAGAGAGGCACCTTCACACATACATCCGCGTGTATCGGATACGTGCACCATCACCTGCAGGTTGCGCACACAAGCTCGTTGGTTTCACAAGCCACAATCGGTCTTTTCTCCCTACGCTGTTCCCTTCTTCCGCGAGACTCAGAGCAGCAACGCACGGGCACACACACACACACACACAAAACGCGGCTTCGGGCACGACAGAGGAAGAGAAAGAGCGGCGGCTTCGACTAGGAGGGAGGCGGACGAGGTGCAGTTTAATGGGTGCAGGGGACACTCGGCTGTGATCTCGTGGAGGGCCCAACATGCTTTCGTCGAGATGGCGAAAGCATAGCTGCAGCGAGTGAGATGGCGCGCGGTTGGACCGGGAGGAAAGGGGAGATGGGAAGGGTACGATGCGCAGCAAGAGAGAGAAGTGGCCGATACGGTGGATGCCAGCGGGAGTGGTTTTACGGGAAGCAGTGAGGCTGAGAAACAAACGCGCCGGACACGGCACGAGCGCGGCCATCCACATCCATCATCAGCATCATCAACGCCTGCGAAAACGGAGGCTGAGAGGCGAGTTCAGTGCATGCCACAAAAAGAATGTGAAGAGAGGGCGAGGGCTTGATGATTCCCAGCCTACGCGTGGGAGTCATGCTTACCTTGCCATCTGCCCTCCCCCATTCACGACTCATCTGGGCGATGGCTTCTCCCGCTGGCGGTATGTTGTGTGCAACGGCTTTGCTTCGTGCATTCAGCTTGTGTTGTTGTTGTTTGCGTCGAGTCTCCTCTTTCTGAGCCCCTCGCTCGCTTGAGAGAACGAGACGGCGGATGTGGGACCCGGAGAGATGATCCCGCGAGCGAAACAGGTGGACTGCGCGCGCTCCCACAAAGGTAATGTATGCCCCTTTCGCATGGCCCTCTGTCCAGTCGCCATGTCCTCAAGACCCGCACCACTACCACCCTGCATTGTGGAAGGTAAGTGTGCATTCAGTTGACTACCGATTCAGTTTAGCGCCTTCGAAGCAGCAACACACACACGCACACAGATGCCTCTATCAATATGCCTTTCTCGCAGCAGTCGCACCAGCCACCGCAGTAGAAGCGATGGTCACGTGATTGCGTTGGTGCTGCGTGTCGAGTCGGTCCAGGGCGATCTCCAGCTGATACAGCATTGCTCGCTCTTCATCGGTTAACAAAACTGTGTTGCTCGCCATGGCTGCCGCGTCCTCGTGGCTGGCGTGAGGCCCGGCAGAGGCGACACCGACCTTAGCAGCCGTCGAAGACGGCATGGTGCGCGGCGAGAGAGCGGCGAGCGATGAGCTGGCTGTTGTGCAGTCATCGGCACGGATCGCTCGTGCCGCGGGAGCTGCAGAGCTTGACGACCTCGCCGCGGCAGAATGAATGCGCGAAGGGTGCGTGACCGTGGAAGCTGGTGGGTCAACTGGGGAAAACGGCCTGGGCAGCTGGAGGCCATCAGCAAGGCGCGCACGCGATAAGAGATCGACCGAGTTGGCCATCATCTGCCGCGGCTCGATCAAGTCACCGCCACGACCGCGTGCCTGGCGTCGGCGCAGCTCCGCATCGATGGAGTCACTGGTGGCATCCACTGGAGAAGATGATAATGCAAAGGCGGCGTGCGCTGCGCATGCGCCATTGGTGGGCTTTCGAGGCGATGGAGTGAGCTGCACACGCGGGTAGATGCGCGGGTAGTGGTCGCGCCAGCAGCTGTCTCGCCGTTGCGACGCTGCCGCAGCCTCCTGCTGTGCCTCCACCCACAGCTGATTGCCGTGCAACTGTGTCGCGTATGGGTGATGGGGGTGGGGCCCGTCGCGCGACGAGCGAGGCCGGCTCTCCTCCACTTCCCTTTCCCCTTTGTTCTGACCCCGCCGCTGCACCCGACTTGCGGGCGAGTTACCACGGCGCCCCGTTGCTGCCGCCACTCGCCGGCATGGTGAGAGCGGAGATGTTCGTTGTCCGGCAGATGGGCAGAGGTGCAGTGAACTAGAATGACGGCTACTGCTGCTGCTGCCGCGGAGCTGTGAAGCAACGTTGTTGCAGGACGGGGACAACAAAAGGCTGTCCGCCAACACACGGGAAGCCGAGACGCCGGTGGAGACCGGCGTGCGAGATGGCATGGAGGGGGGCTCTTGGCACGTCTGTGTCATGCACCGAGCCTCAGCGCTGTCATCGTCTTCGCTTTCGGGCTGTGTGGGCCTCTGCACAGAACTGCGGTGCTGAGGCCGCGGGGGAGACAGGTTCACTTCCTCCAGTGGATACATGTACGCCTGCGACGGTGGCGGCACCAGCTCCCGCAGCAGTTGCGGACTGCGGGCAGTGTTTTTCACCGGCCGATACTGCTGCTGAAGGTGCTGGGAGCGCCCAGGCGCATTTTCGATCCGCTTGACGACACCGTCGCCATCGTCAACGTGCCCCGCATCCTCGTCGCGTCTTGCAGGCGAAGGGTGACGGCTGCAGCACACAAGCTTCACCGCCTCCAGGGTCGCCTGCAACAGCGCATACGCATCCACCCGGCCCTCGCGGTCAAACGACACACGCTGCAGATCAACCCCCTCTGCAGCCTCAGGCCACGCGTCGTCTGCCGTATCGACCGCTTCGTACGGCCCCACCGCACCGCAGCCGCGCCCACAAGTGCCCTTGCGAGCCGCCTCTTCCATCCAACCAAGCACCGCCTTCTTGACCCTGCGGATTTCGTCAGCAGTGAGATGTCGTCGCTGCGGCACCCACTTTGCGCGGGCGGGAGGCTCACGGGCGTAACGATACTGTACACGCACCCGGGGCTGACGAGACATCGACACAACACCTGACGCAGCGCGGCTGGCGGCTCCACCGTCCGCCCCGACGACGATGCAGGGTGCGCAGTCAATCAGCACTACATACTGCAGCATGCGCTGCAGTCGATCGCCCACCTCTCGTTCGTCGATGTAGCGGCGCGACACGATGGTGTGCACGGTTGCAGCGGCGGCTGTCGCGAGCGCCACACGCCGCGTCTCTACCGTCGAGCAGTGCTGAATATCGCCAGCGGCGTAGAGACGACAGAACAAGTGGAAGTCGGCGAGGTTTTCTGCGTCGACATGGATGAAGTACTCGCGGAACACCGCGCATGTGGGGCTGAGTATTCGATAGCGGTGCAGACAGGCAGCAAACTCGTGCAGTATGGGGCGCCACTGCAGCGCCCCGTAGCGTGAGGACAAGAAGGTCGCAGTGAGGTCAGCGACAGTGGTTGTTGTGGTGGCGTCGCGACCACCAGCGGTCGCTCTCCTGCCCAAAGCACTTGCCGCACTGTAGAACGGCATAATCGTCAGTGCCGTCGCCGCCGACTCTTGCTGCACCGCCACCTGTGTCACAAAGTCCTCGATCAGCTTCACCGCCCAGTGCGCCGTGCGCGGCGGCTGCGGATGCTTGCCCGCGGTGGATGTCGCTGGAGCTGTAATGCGCGAGGGAAACGATCGATACCGTTGCCGCTGGAGCTGTCGCTGTAGCTGACGCCGCGTCGCACTGCCGCGACTCCGTGGCCAATCATCTGCTGTGACGGTCACGGTTGCGTTCGACGATGGCGCCGCCGTCGACGACCGCGACTGCGTTGGCGAGAGCTGAGAGGCTTCGCACGCGGACGCGGATCGCTTCATCGCACTCGTTGAATGCCCATCACCAAGCCCCTGAACTGAAGACGAGCGCAATGCTTCTCCAGTCGGCACCGCCGATGTACTGGGTGCGCTCAGCTCATTCGATTCAGTGCGCCCTTCCGTGGCGGCCCCACGCTGTGCGCTAGAGCCTACGGCGGGGTTGTCTAGCGCTGGGCCGCCGCTACCGCCGCCTCGCTTCACTCCGTGCAGCAGAGACCCGCCCTCGTGTGCACTGGGAAGAGGGTGGCCACGTGAGTCTGTGTAGCGCAGTTTGGAGAAGGGCACAGTCCTGACGGCAGTGCCAGAGCCACCAGTGGCTGGTGTGATAGAACTCGGCGCCAACACCGCCGCTGGGATGCTGCTCGCTGCGCCATAGAGGTGCTGCGCTGCTAGCTGTTGGTAACGATGTGAGGCAGCTGTGGACGGCGCTGCTGTGACTACCGAGGAAGACGGCGGCACCTCATCGGCATGGTAATGACGCCTGAGTGGGCTGCTGTGCGCGCTAGCGTCGCAAAGGCGATTCCACGGGATGTCACACAGCGGCAGTGATGTCTGAGGGTCATCCGCTGACGAAGAGCCCATGCCCCCAATCCGATTGCAAGCGTTGCTGGTTTGGTGTTGCAGTGCCGGGTAGGTGCCGAAGTCGTCGGCGGCCGAGTCGGTCGTCTTCTCTATGAGTTTCTGATCGTCACTGGCCGGCACAGGCACCACTCGCGGGCGGTAAGGCCCACTGAACATTGTGGGGTGGTGGGGCGGAGGGGTTGGGGAGAAGGCAGACAAGAAGGGAAATGACGTGGATGTGCGTGTGCCTGCGTGCGCTGGCTGCAGCGTCATCTATGCGTTGAGGAAGCCAAAAACAAGGCAAGAAAACGAACGGTGTACAGCACAGCGAGAGAGGGATGAAGAGGAGCGGAGGCCGGCTGTGCAAAGGCGCGGCACCGTTGCGCACGCGTCTGCGGAGTCTGCTTGCTCTCTCGCGATCCTCTTCTCCGCGTCCCCCCCCCTCCTCTGGTTCCCAGCGCTGATAGAGGGGGCGACGGCGGAGCGCAAGACGGTGACCAACCTCAGGTGAGCGAGAAGCCGCATGCCGGCCGTGATGGCCGGAGGTTCACTGCACCCCTGCTTTGCGGATGAGAGCAAGGGCGAGTCGAGAAACGTGCGGGTCTATGTGAGTACCTTCAGGCGCGCGCGCACACACACGCGCTGTAGAAAGAGGAGAAAGCAAAGTGGCAGCACACGAAAGCACGGAGACAGCGCGCACGTGCGGATCACCTTGTAGCCCACGCATCCGGACTGCTTGTGCACGGGCGACCACACATGCACGCAAACGCATGCCAGCGTTGAGGAGGTGGAAGGAGATGCGAGGCAGACAAGTATGACCCACACGTATGCACGTGCGTTTCTGGGTCTGCATGCTTGCGCGTTGTCCGTCTGCTTCGACTTGCCTCTCACATGATGGGTCACGCGCCTGCACGTACGCACGCAAGCGCACGATGCACGCTGTGATGCACGCCGGTGTAAGAACGGGCTACTGCACGTCACGTGCGCGTTTCACCTCTCAGCAGCGTGTCTCGCAGCCGTGCGGTCTCTTGTTGGGACACCGTCAGCTGCAGTTGCAGGTGCGTCTTCACATAGCGCAAGTCCTCCAGCTCATTCCCCACGGACATCAGACGTGCACGAGCGAGACGCAGCTGCTTCGCCTGCGCAAGCTGTTGATGCTGCAGCTCCGCACATTGCGCCTGTAACTCGGACGCTTGTGCAGACGACTGGTGAGCGTGAACAAACTGCTTCGACTCGAGCGTGCGTACCAGATGTCGCAGCTTCGTTAGCTCCTGCTCCAACTCGATCAAAGGCTGTGCAGCCGCAGCGCCGGCGGTGGCACTGGCGGGCATAGTCGGTTTTGTGAGGGGGTTAGTGAGGCCGGAGCTCACGAGACCTTCATGACCTTGCAGAGGAGCAGGAAGATACGCATGCCCAGTGCCAGCCACACGGCTGCTTTCAGCCGCTGGTGGCGAGAGCAGCGACTCGCCCGGGAGGCCCGGGTGCGCAGCACCACCGCTGCGGAGCTCGCACGTCGCCTTGACACGCATCGCTGAATCGGCGGACTCCGTTCGAGAGGAGGGGAAGGCGTGGCATGCGTCAGTTCCCTGGTGGGGCGTGTGGGGCCGCTGGCTCACTGGGCCGTGCCCAGAGCAACACTCGGTGATGGAGGAGTTGGCGCCGGAGACGGCCGCGCCCTTTTTCGCTTGATGCGGTGCCTCTGCGCGCGGCTGCGGCAGGCGCGGTAGAGCATGCCAATCACACGAAGAGCTGAGTGCATCCGACTTCAACGCAGGCACGTGTGACGTCGACAGCGCCGCTGCTTCTGCCCCGGTGATCGCTGGCGTCTTGCCGTGCGAGTGCCACTGCGCCGCCTTGAGAGACTCGATGAGGCTCTCGGGTGACGTCCAGCCCATTTCGCGCGCGCAAGCCATCACATTTTCAAGGCGACGATCAACGAAGCTGCCTGAGCAGCCCTTGCCGTCTGCGGCGGTCCGGTCAACAACCTCTGCGGTTTGCGGTGGCGAAAGTGCGGTGGCGGTCCCTCTTGCAGGACTCATCTTCAGCGCCGCCAGAAAGCGCTGCTTGGCGACCATGAGAGCTGTAAGAAGCGGCTGTTCCGCCTGCGCACGGAAGGCCGTTGCCGGCAGCGGTGCAGCGGACCTCTGCGCCAAGGGGGGAGGCAGCAGGGCTACCGCCGGTGTGGGAGTTGCAGCACCGCCGCATTTCGGCAATAGGTGGCGCTCATCTCGTTGGAAAGAGGTGGGGGTTAGCGTGACGCGATGTGAGGACGATAGCCGCGGTGGTCGTGGCGGCACCGGCGCCAAGGACGCGCTGACGTTGTCGGTAGAGGTACCACCTTGTGGAGAGCCGCTCTCCCCGCTTGGGGAGCGTGAATGGATGCCGTCGCCGTCGTCGTGGCTGCGGATGCTGGCTGTCGCGGACAGCGAAGACTCGCTGAACCGCTGCAAGGCACATCGCAGACCCTCAGCTTCCGCTTCCAACGCCGCCGGGTCTTCGAGCGCAGATGGGTACAGAGCGGAGTTGAGCCTGCTCATTGATAAAGCAGTGAGATCTGGGCGGCTCGCCAGCACGCTAGGGCGCTGCACGTTCTCGTCCCCTGAAGGAGACAGCAGTTGCTTGGCGCTACGCTGAGCGACGTAGCGACGGTGCTCAGATACAACGGAGCTGCTGCTCTCGCCGACGGAAGAAGTACCCTTCAAGAAAGGCACCTCGCTGGAGGCCATAATGCGCTCCTTTCGATCTGGTTGCAGGTGAGACCCTGCCGCGGCTTTAGCCTTCGAAGAGCCCTGCTTTGGGACAGGTGAAGCGCGGTGCATGTCCTCCGTTGGTTGGGCGGCAGCTGGGATGGTGCGAGCCGCCGCGGCCGGAGAGTGGCGATCACTCTCGCTGTCGTCTTCCTCACTGCCAGTGGCGCTGGAAGACGACGTGGGCGGTCGCCGCATCCCACCGCCTGCAGCGGCAGGTGCCGTCCATGGAGTTGGCGTCTTAGCAACTTCCACGTCGGCGCATACAGCTGGTTTTGCTGCCGCGAGTTGGCTGTGCGTACCAGTTTCTCCACCCCCAGCAGCAGCGACTCCCTTCCATCCACTCCCGTCCTTTATGCTCTTCACGCTGCGTCTGCCATCCTCTCCCGGTACTTTCTCACGCGCCATGGCAGCAGCAGAAGCAGCCGTTGATGACGAAGCCACTGACGTTCGCGGAGGCCAAAACATGCGCGCTTCAGGGTCGCAAGCGTGGGCAACCTCGCGTGTCGTCTGGGCGAGGCTCGGCTCCCGCACGATCGCCTTCGCCACGGCCTCCACCTCGTCCCCGGTCAACTCGGCGCGGTGCTCATGGACGAGGTCGAGGATATAGCAAAACGTGATGTATGCAACCACGTCGGTTGATATGAACGACTCCGAAACCACTCGGCGCACAGCCGCGTATGCCGCGTGAGAGGTTGACGTAGGTGTCGTGGCGGCAGCAGACCTGCTTGGGAGCGCGCCAGCGAAGGGCTCGAGACGACGACTGCACAAGGATGGCATCAGAGGCTCGGGAAGCGCACTCACAAACCGACAGAGCACCGCGCACCACATTGATGGTGTCACAGTGTTTCTGGAATTGACCGCAGAAGAAGAGCGCGCCGCAGCACCAACGGCAGCGCTGTGCGATGTGGTCAGCGAGCGGCCCAGTTCGGCATATGACTTGAACAAGGTGCGAAACACAAGCGGCTCAGGCGCACCGTGCTCACCGTCGCTCCTGACCTCGTCACCTCGTCGTACTGCTGATGCTGCAGCAGGGTGGCGGACTCTCGCGCCAGTCGCTGCCGCCTTCCTCGCGCGCCGCAGCGCCTTCTTGTATCTCCGTGAGCTCACATAGGCGTATAGGAGCTGTGCGGTGCGGGTTTTCCACGCTGCCATCTGTTCTGCACTCAGCGCAGGTGGCCTGCCAGCATTACTGGCTCTACCCTGACGCTCTCCCGCTGCACTGCTGCACCATTCCCAGGCAAGCTCCTGCAGCAGCACCGGGACTCCATCCTGGTAAGCAGTTTCCACCGTCACCACCTCTTTGTCCTTGTACATGTGACGGTGGTGCCGCCTCTGTTCATGCTGCCGTCGCAACGCTTTTTGCACGTCGATGCAAGCCCGAAGCAGAGGACGCCGTGGAGGCTGTGACGCAGTTGCCGGACCGTTCCTACCCGTCGGCGCGGAAGCAATGCTGCGTACCAGCGCTATCTCTGTAGTCGTTTCCGCACTGCGTCTGAGATGGCTGAGATCGTGCGACAGGCGCAGCGCCGCACGCTCGTAGGCGACCACTGCATCCAACGGTGCGCCGGCGTACGTGGACAACTGCGTGGCGGCACCTGTCGCAGCCGCAGTATCGTGGGCATCCGTGCAGAAAGTGCGTGACGTGTGGCACCCCATGCACGACTAAGACAGACACACACGTGTGTCTGTGTGTCTGTCTGTGTGTGTGGGGGGGGGGGGTGACGACTATTACCTTCCTTCTACGCGATACCGAAGCCTGGGAGCCGTGTATCACCGTCTCTCGAACTTTTTTTCGTTCTTGTTGTTCTCGTCTCTTCGCCTCCGCGTTATCTATACGCATATGCGTTCACGCGCAGACGTCAGGATGCGCCTGTCAACGTATCAGCGCGTGCGTGCAGGACGAACAACGTCGTCAGATTGTTTCGTTGTGGTTTCTGGTCGCGCGGTTACTTCGCCGGGAGGCGCACAGAGCGCATGCTATAAAAGTCACCTGCCGCTCCACGCACCTTTTTATTCTATTTATTTCTCGCTGTGTGCCCCACCCCGTCTCTTCCTCATACAGAAGTATACGCGACTGCGTAGGCGTATGGGTGCGGCTTCCGTGGAGGGGCGGAGCGAGCGGAGCAGAGAGCCCAACAAAAAGGGAAAGAATGTACACACTCCAGACGAAACCGTAGAGCCTGACCCAAGACAATGGATACGGTGACGAGGAAGAAGAGGACAGGCGTAGGTGCGACGGTTGGTGCATGCGATAAGCAGACTTCATCGACTCATCAACCGGGTACATATCTGTGCCATCACCGTTGCCTCAAGCAACGAAGCCGTTGTACAATGGCGGCAGACTGCGGGTAACGGAAGAATGGAGAGGGGGACAGGGTGGGGCGCAACAATTACACACATGCAGGCACCGCCAAACGTGCGAGGCACCACGTGGGCTTCCCTCGCCGTGGTCCTCTTGCTCACTCACGCACCTCCTTGCGTTGATTGTTGTTCTCTTTTCTGTCCTTCATGCCTTGTGCGTGCCGCTGCTGTTTCCTCTGTCGGTGATGGCTTCATGGTTGGCTGGCTTGGCTTGTGAGCGTGTTCTCCGTCTACCTCGATCTGGAGCAGTCACCTCTGACGCTCTCGACCACACGGAAGTACATAAAAGAAAAAATAACAATAATACGACAGCGACAGCCAGTGAGGTGAGAACGTGAAGGTTGCACGAGATCCGACGTTGGTGCTCGTGTGCGTGCTCATGCAGAGTCCACGTCCTTCCAGCGCGTATACATGCGTGCGGGATGCAAGATCCTTGGTCGCGCAAGCACACACTCACACATGCGCCCACGCTTAGTGAACAGCAGCGCACAGGTCTAGGGAAAGAGAGACAGACCGGAAGAAAGGCCCCTCCTATGCAGAGGCGAGACAACGTAAAACGTGACGATGTGCGCGTAGCAGACACGGAAGAGGGACGGTGGTGGTAGTGGGAAGAGGGAATGGGGAGGCGGCGAGCAGAGGGGCTGAGCGCAGACCGCCGCCGAGAGGGAGGCCGACAAGAGAGACGGAAAGCACCAAAAAAAAAAGGAAAAGCATCGACTAGGGAGCGGGTGAAGAGATCAGCGAGACACACGCACACATGCACACACAAGAGCAACGGAGGCCCGCAGGGGATGGGTAGGGGAGAGATGGAGAAAGAGATCAGGAAAAACCGGCAAGGAGACATCAACCTCAGGTTGGCAGACACACATGCAGACATACAACACACAGTCCAAGCACACACGGTGGCACACAAAAGAAGAAGGGGAAAAGATAGGAATGCCAACGTGCGAGAAGAGGACCGCTCAAGGGCATGCAGGTGCACACGTCTGCGTGCGGATCACTTTCAAGAGGGAGGGGGATGGGGAGCAGCAGCTGCGTAGTCGTGCATGCATCGATCACTTTTCACGTTGCTGTCCCTCAGCCGCCGCTCCCTCATCGCTTTTTTTTGTTTCGGCACACAATACATCTTCGGCCTTTCCTTCGCTCTGTACTCTCCTTGTGCGCGTGCGTGAAGGCGTACGTGGTGAGTGTACAAAAAGCCAACGAGTGGAAGAGAGGAGCGAGGAGGGGGAGGGGGAAGGACGAGGGACAAGGAGCGAGGGCCATAATAACAGAGCACCCATCAGGAAGAAGAGAAGGGGGAGGGGGAGCACACGAGACCACACAGGCGCAGGAAACAGCAAAGAACATTGAAGAACAAGAGAGGCGATGACCATGACAGTACATGTGAGGTGTGAGGCAGCAGATGAGAATGTGGCTCATATACCGCATCACCGCCATAAAGAAGGAGGGACAAGTGAGATGACGATACAACGTAGGTCCTACACAATAAACTTAGGCGCGCGCACACGCATACATGTATGTATATCGGCATCTACACGCGTCGTCAACCTCTTTCCACGGAGAGGTAGACGTGAGCAGAGAAAAGACAATGAAGAACAAAGGGCGGGGGGAGAGAAGGGCAAAATACGGGCACACAACACTTGCACACACTCGCCTGGAACGATACGGCGCATACGTAAAGGGCAATAACTCATGAGGCGACATGCATAGGCCAGGCCAACGTGCAGAGAGAGAGAGAGAGAGACGGAGACAGACTCACACAAACTCATGCACGAACAGGGCGAGAAAGCGGCATCAGAGAGGAGGCGCACAGGGTTGATGGTGATAAGAGGAGCCATGTGAAGACACTGGTGGAGTGGAAGGTGTGTGTGTGTGTGTATAGGAAGTGCGAAGAACAGAAGGGTTCCTTTTCGTGCCGCAACAGAGGTGCGCACACGCATACACATATACATGCACGCATTGGTGCAAGCGTGCGGTAAAATGAATGCGTGTGTGTGTGTGCGCCTGCCGGTGCGAGTGTTGGCTTTGCTTCGAGGGAGGAGGGGAGGGAGGACGTATATGCCCTCGTGCATCGCTCGTGCACAGCAACGTACTCCCTCTCTTTTTTCCTCTCGCCCTTCCCCAAGCCCTGTCCAGGCCGGGGTGGGGTGGGGTGCTATGCTACCAAACACATAAGTCGATGACGAAAAAAACAGAACCAAACAGAACATACACAAATGATAATAATAAGGCGCTAAGCTAGGCAGGTCACCGTCCCACTTACTCTGCGTCCTTCGCTTTCGTCCCGCTCACATCACCGCTCGCCACCTACTCCGAGCGGGGGCACCGTCTCCTTTCTTCCTCGCCTACACCCGCCGTGCTCCCTTGCCGCCTTACCTTCGCCTTTTCCAGTCCCTCCGAACTGCACTCCTGCGGCAGGGGAACCCCGACACAGAGACGAATGCATTACATCCACATACCTTCATGCCCAGAGACACGCGTGAGACGACTACTTCACCGCCCGCTTGAGCGGCGCGGGAGGGAGCACTAAGACAGCAGAGGAGGTTGCAGCTTCGCAGTTCGTCTGTCGCGCTGCCGAGAGAACAGCACACAAGCGCTTACGAGCCACACCAGAGAGAAAACAGCGCACCTGGCAATATAATCACGGAAATGAAAGTATTAACGCGAAAAAAAAAAACAGCAACGCATAAACGGCACGAGTGACATACACACGCCCATGCGCACCAAAAGAGACGCTTTTCGATTCTTTGGTCGCGCGCCTGTTCCTCTGAGATAGAGCATCAGCCTGGGCCTCACTCCACCACGCCGGTCACAGGCCCCCATCACGCGGGGCGAGGAAGTTTCAGGCACGCTGTGTTACAGCGATGTGCCGACTCAGTCATCTGCGCACGGCATCCGCCCCACACTCTGCCAACCCACCTGCTGGGCAGGGCGGCATCACAGCCGTTCCCAGTCAGGCCGGTCGCCACCTGGTGCACACACACCTCGAGGGTGGCGCTCAGGCTGCATCCACCAGTGGGCAGTGCGAGGGCCGGGTGAGAGGCACATTCCGGTCACGCCGACCTTTCGCTCAGCATGTGGATGGCACAAACATGTTCACTGCCGCACGTCGCTCCGACGCCACGTCATCCAGGACCTGACCGCCGATATCAGCAGCGATGCAGCGCTCTGACCTGCCCTGCGTCGTAGGTGCATGGCTCTGTCACCACCACAAGTGGTTCAGCATTAGCAGGGGATAGAGGGGCTCTGCCTGGCCTTTTCCCAGACCGAGTAGGCGCACTGGAGCCTTTGTGGTACTACGCGCTGAGGTGCCCCCCTCTCCTCCCGTCTTTCGTGAGACGCACACGCTCACGAACAGCCCTCTCCCGCCCCGAAGGAAAAAAAAAACAGCGGAGACGCACAAGATACGAAGAGGTGCCACCCGCCTGAAGGGGCCGCGCTGGAGCAGAAAAAGGGTGTGGGTGGAACGCAGCAAGCATACGGCCTATATGAATCGGCACACTAGCACACTCGACGGCACGCGATGTCGGTGAAGCGCGACACGTCGGCTCCATAAACAAACAACAACATGAACAGAAAGGGCCACACTGGACAGGAGAAAGAAACACGTTTTTTTTAATAACAGCAGATGACAACAACTCCAGAACGGAGGAGACGTCGACACACACACACACACACACATATACGCAGATGCCTGTGTGAGGTAGAGGATGTGGGTGCGAGGGTGCGAACAGACAAAGAAAAAATATATAAAGGCATCAGAAAGACGAAGGCGCACCTTGCCCCAGCCCGTAGTGAGAGCCCTCTGCCCACCGTTGGCGCATGCTGGGGTGGGGGGAAGAGATAAAGGGAGAGTGGAGGGGCTTCTACATATTCCACACGTGGGAATGCAGCCCAAAGGCAGCCAACGTGATCAAAAGCCGACGGGCAGAGTCAATGAAGGTACGGTGCCATTCTCCTCAGCGACGACGTCCCACATGGCAGGAAGGCGGGCAGAGATGAGACAACGAGGAAGCGGAAGCAGCGGGGGAGAGAGACAGAGAGACCGTATCGCTCCGAATATGAATGGCGCATAGTTTGCCTCCTTCCTCCTTTGACGGCACACGCACAGCCTGTGTTGCTGCTCGCTAGATCTTCAGACTCGAGTAGGCAGCGGCGCCACCGTTCTCTAGTTTCGGGTGCTTGCGCACTTCCTTGCCCCCACTGCCAGCGCCGTCACCACCGACCAGGAGGCTAGAAGAGAAGCGTCGACTAGCCGACTGCTTTGAGCTCTCTCTCATGTTCAAATCGTTGGCAGCACCCTCGGCCGTGTCGATGCGCGTCGCGGGCGGGTGCGCCGCGCCGGCGCTGCGCGCGGCCACCCCTACGCTAGCGGTTGCGGCAACGCCACGCTCGGGTATACTTTTGTCTTTGTGGCACGGAGGATGCTTCTCCTCGGACTCGGGCACCGCCGGGGACAGCTCCTCGAACAGAGAGGATACGACTTTGCGGTACTCTTCCTCGCTCTTGTCCTGCATTTTGGCGATGCTCGCGGACGCGGTGCTCTCAGAAATCCCGCACAGCGAGCGCACGCGGTCCACGGCGGAGGTGAACAGCCGTCGACGCTCGCCCTCGTCCCAGTCGAGGCACAAGCGGCGGACCTTCACATGTTCGTCGACGGTGCACGGGTCGGGGTCGATGTAGAAGGTGACCGTGCTCGGCAGCATCGATTCGCGCTTCTCAGTCAGCCGCCTGTAGTTGAGGTCGATCGGCTGCGGGCGGCCGGCCTCTAACGGATGGCCCATTGGCACAATCCTCGACGCGCTGCCCTCGTGCACGTACAGGGGCAAATAGGTGGTCCACATGATGTAATCCTGCGGCGAGGAGGTACGGAGCAGCAGCAGGTATCGCTTGCGGTGCTCCTCAAAGCTGAGCCCAAAGTAGTAGTAAGTACACTTGCTGCCGTTGCTCGTCAGGTCGCGCAAGGAGGCGGTGCTGCTGCCCCCCTCAGCCAGGGACACCGTCTCGCTACAGATGCCGTTGTGGCTCTTCTGCGGCGCCTCGGGGTGGCGCGCGGCGCTGACGTCGTCGACAACGTACACCGGCTGCAGCTCCACCTCGCCATTCCGCTTCTTCACAAACGGAATAAACGACTTGGCGTGCAGCATCTGTAGTGGGCGTCCAGCGAGGCCGCTGCCCTTGTCGCGCGGGTTTGCGTGGCACAGGCCGAGCCCCTCATGAGTCGCAAACGCGTAGCGGCGGCGCCACCCCTTCTTGGTGAACATGCCGCGGCACAGCGCGAACTTCTCGAGCCAGCCCTCGCACAGTGGAGGCGCCGGAGGTGGAAGTGCGCACTTCGCTGTCCGAGTTTTCGCGGCATCGGCGGGGCAGCTCATTGCGTGCCTCCGGCTTGTGTGCACGCGGCGCGAACGACTCCGCACTCCACTTGGAAGCGCAAGAAGGTTTCCCAAGGGCGCTCGATACTCGGAAGCGGCGGGGACTGCGTGTTGCTCTGCTCCGCTTCACAAGCTCGCTACTCGCGCTTGGCACACACACACACGCACACGAAAGGGCGCCCTGTAGCGCTGCACACGAGTGCGCGCCTGATGATAGAGTTTTGTCGTGGAAGGAGGGGAGGGGATGGGGGTGAGCTGGTCCTCTGTGTGGATCTGCTTCCCCTCCCACACTCTTTCCCTTGCTCAGCGCGGGAGCGTGAATCGACGGGGCGCAGAACAACCGCGCAAGGACGCGCGCGCGGCGTGGAGTCAACCTACGCGTGTTTGGCTCAGTAAGTTGTGTGTGCGTGTGTATCGGGAGAGGGGTCTTGAGATATTCGTGAAGCGCAGATACGTCGAACTGCACAGAGGCGATGTAAGGAAAGATGAGAAAGACGAAAAACGCGGCTACGACGACGATACCGGACAACAACGTGATAAGCCGCCGGAGCGACTGGATCGCTACGTACGCGCGTACACTTTACACAGACGCCGTGTGCCAGGTAGCCCTTTTTTTCCTTTCGCTATTGCCCGAGCAATCAGCAGGGATGCGCAGAGGGGGGAGGGAGGAGGGGGAGGGTGGACGAAGGAAAAACGATGGTCGAGACGAAGTATGAGAAGGAAAGCAGCGGAGCAGAAGTGCAGGGTAAGCAAGCAGGCCACAGGGAAGTTGACGAGGGCGGCCGTCCAGCAGAAGTTCGCGACGATGTGTTGGCCAATGTCCTCACCACAACAACAACCAACACAAGCGAAACGAAAGAAACCTCGACAAGGGCAAGGACCCTGCCACTCCGCATAGGGAGAGTGAAAGGGATGGGGAGAGGTGCGGGTCGGGGGGCTTGTATGCGTGTATGCACCACGAGGGACAGGTGTAAAAGGCAGGAGGTGTGTGTGTGGGGGGGGGGGAGGGAGGTAGAGCTCGAGCCCGTCAATCACGTGGTCGGATGGAAAAAGAAAAACGAGAAGGAGCGACGTGTGTAAACGACCGTGAAATCAACCGCAGACAACAATGACGACAGCGAAACCACCGCACACGCATATATGAAAGGCAAATAATCTTCGAGGCGCTGTGACTGGAGAGGAAGCGCACGGATACACGCACAAGGTTACAGATACAGACACGTGCGAGGAGGAGCGCAGTATTAACACCTTGAGCGTTCCTACGTGTTGGGCTGTGCTGTGTGCGGAAGGGAGAGGAAGGAAAGAAGGTGATGGCGGGTGGCACTTAGGGCGTGCGGGTGTGGGTGGTTAAGTGTGCGGAGAGGGGTTTGGTGAATGCACCGGTTTGCAGCCGCTCTACAGGGGAGGTGGGAGAAGGGGTAGGCAACAAGGGGCGAGCCGCTCGGGTTGTAGGAGCGCCACACGTAGAGGAGGAGTGAGAAGGGAGAGAAGGGAGGAAAGAGAGCGCATCACGTGGTCGAGGCATGGCAATGGTGGAGGAGCGGCATCCCTGTCGGCGCTTTCATTTTTTGTTTTTCGGCTTCCCGTTTTCTTCGTTGAAGGCGTCTATCATCACAACCGCCATCCTCGCAGGTCGGGCACGACACATGCCGCGAGGGAAGCAAGAGAAGGAGGGAAGGGTGGGGAGGGGGGGGTCTGGCGGATGGGCGGACGCGGCTGTCAGCGTGTGTGTGTGTGTGTGTATGCAATGGAGCGAGAGACTGAGGAAAACAAAATGCGACACGTAGAGAGGGAAGGGAAAGACGGAGCACTACCACAGAAAAAAACCAGGAAGAGAAGACGACAAGCGGACAACAACGCAGCGTGAAGAACAAATCACGTGCCTGCGTGCGTGTGTGCACGTAACTGCAGGTATGGTGGGAGGAGTTGACCACTCATCTCGTCTCACTCCTTACCCACTCATCCAGATCCTGTGCGCGAACGCACGCACGCACACACGCATTCGCAGCTGCGTCAAGAAGAGCTGTCTCTCGGGGCGTACTTCTTCCCCTTTGCGCAGGACACCGTAGCGACAAGTGCTGCGACGGAAAAGAAGGGGGAGGGGGACAGCGAGCACAACGAGCAAAAACAAATCACCATCAACAACGACCGCATCAAGAAGCGCGCGTCACGGCGGAGGCCTCAGCACCACCATCCGAGATAGAGGGAGAGAGAAAAAGAAGAACACGTACACACACACATTGACAAACACCAGAATGCCAACTGGAAGCAGCAGCAGCAGACGAAAATATGTGCGACACACAACGAGTGTGCGTGATACAGCCGGGCAATGGGGGAGGGGGTCAATAGCTCAAGGCATACGCCACCATCGCTATACGGAAACGGCGCTACCCTTCCGCTAGTGCGGCTACCACCGCGTCATCAAGAAGGACATGAGGGATACCAACATTGCATCCGCGCCAGGGTAGAGCGTAATCTCGGCCGCGCAGTACCCCTTGGCCACCATGCCGTAGAGCACCGGGTTCACTTTCACCTCGGCCACAATGTCGGCACCGCCGTTCGTCGTGGCCGGGGAGACACTGCCGACGACAGCGCCGCCGCTGACGCGCTGTGAGCGCCAGATGCTATAGTACTCCGGCTTGCCAGACGTCATGGAGACTGCGGTCGAAGTGCCGTTGAACGCGGTCTCTGAAGATGGCTTCCCCGGAGAAGGGTAGAGAGTGGCATTAGGAGAGTAAAGAGTCGCCTTCGCGATTCCTCCCGTGGTCACCGGCAAGGTGAGCACGCCCAGCCCACCAGAGCTGCCGCGGGTCCTCGACGATGCTGCGTCCGCGGCCGTGGCGCGCCTTGTCGCGCTGACGCCGACGTTGTTAGCACCCTCCACGATGCCAGTGGCCGCATCGGAATCCACACCAAGCGCGGCAGGCGCTGGACTGCCGCGGCTGTGGAGGGTACTCCCGTTTCCGCTCACGACTCCTGTCGAAATGGCCGTGGCCGTCACAACGGTGGCCCCGGCACGCGCGGACGGCGTCGCAACGTCGCCGGCGGGCGGCACACGCTTGCGCGCCGAATACAGCACGTCGTCGCCGCCCTTGGCCGCGCCTCCCTTCGTGTTACCGCCGCCGCCGCTGCTCGTCAACGAGAGGGTGAACTGAGTCTGGT
The DNA here is from genome assembly GCF_000227135.1 of Leishmania donovani. Taxonomy (NCBI): domain Eukaryota; phylum Euglenozoa; class Kinetoplastea; order Trypanosomatida; family Trypanosomatidae; genus Leishmania; species Leishmania donovani. The sequence continues at coordinate 305,251 of NC_018252.1, read as the reverse complement.
TGTTCGTCGCCACGCAGCTGGCAAAGGTTCGGCCGACGGGGGTGGAGATGTAGAGCGTGTTGCTGAAGGGAATCCAGCTCTCTTTGATGATGTACTGCAGACACCGCTTGTCGCCGAAGTACACGTAGCCCGTCACCTTCGTCTGCGCATCAGCCGAAAAGCACAGGATGTGTTTCTGCATGTCGCTCTCATCAGATATAGAGAACTCTTCCTGATCGGCGAGGCGGCCGTCGAAGACGAGCTTCCACGTGACTGGCTGCATGTCCCGCACAATCCACGGCGAGCTGTACCGGTCGGAGGCGACACAGTAGTCCGGGTAGGAGCGCCTCCCAGTGCCGTAGAACATCGGCGGCGGCAGGTTGTTCACCAACTCCCGGTAGCGGTGGCTGACGGAGCTCAGCTTTTTGAGCGTCGCGGCACCAACGTACTCGAGCGCAGGCGCCAGCTCCACACTGCGCAGTCGCACAGCCAGTACTTCGGAGAGCGAAAAGGCGATGTCCTGAGTGCCGTTCAAACGCGCCGTGGCCTTGATCGGACGCCTCAACGCGGACACTGCGGTGTGCGATGCGATCCAGATTCCAGACGGCGGCGTACGAATCGCAGCCCGCGCTGCGTTCATGCTAGCCAACGTCGTCGCCAGCGGCGTCGTCGCGCTGCGGATCGACACATTGCCCCCGATGCGGGCGCCGTTGTGTCTACCCGCCGCACCGCTGTTAATGTGCTGCGGTGATTTGATGGCCGACGACGTCGTGCCGCCCTCGATGCTGTAGATACCCGTCTCCTTGTACATCTCCGCGAAGGCGCGGCGCAGGTCAGAGGCGCGGTGCTCGACGAAGCGCACACCGTATTTGAGCGAGCCCAGCAGAGGGCATTCGAAGTAAAAGAAGCAGCTCAACTGTTCGTGCAGCTCGTAGCATACGCAGCCAGAGTAGCCTCCCCACCCGCGTGGGTGCAGCATTGAGATGCCGCAGTGCGTCTTGGCGATGACGTCGGGAAAACTGAAGGCGTCGTGATAAAGCCCGTCTGGGGCCATGGCGCCAATGAAGCGTAGCGGCACACTCAAGTTGTTCTCTATGGAGATGATGAGACCACCACGAACGCTTGCGATGCGCCGGTCCAGCAGCGTCATGGTTGCCCCCAGCAGCGTCGACGGCACGGTGTGCGACTGGCGCATGGCAAGCAGCGCCCGCGACTCATTGGAGAGACGGCGCCACATGGCCAGCTCGTTCAAAGACAAACCACACTGCAGCAGGTCACGCGCATAATTCCCGGCACCGGCGGCGCCGCAGTCAGCGCCGCTCTCGCCTGTGAAGGAAAGGGTTGTTGCGGAGTCGTTCAGTGAGGTCGGCACCTCAAGCACCGAGCCGCTGGTGCCGGCAAACGACGGCTCGAAGCCGTGCCCGTGCCCACGCCAACTGCTGCCGCTTATCACCGGGCTCAGTGGATCGGTCCGTGCCCGGCCAAGCGGGCTTAACGGGGGACTGTCCGAGTTCGACAGACTATCACGGTGTGCTGCTCGCTCCTGCAGCTCGTACTCTCGCCGCGTGATGCCGAGCTCCCGCACCTCCGACATTTGATAGCCACGTTCGGCCCAAAAGTCCTCCTCCGATACCGTCTCCTGGATCCACCCATCCACAACGTTTTTGCCAGCCGCAACGGCCTGCTGCATGGAGTGCAGCAGCGCCTCTGCTGTGTCGAACGCGCTAGCGGACTCCACAATGTTGAACTGCCGGCGCTGCTCTCGGCCAACCGCGAAGTACGCCTCCGCGGACTGGCCTTCCGACACCTCGACCGCGTTCAGTGCATCCTGCAATGCGCGGTTGTGCTGCTTCATGGCGCTGTAGGCCTCGCAGCGGATGAGCAGCAGCCGCAGAACCTGCGTCCGATTAAAGTAGTGGTGCCTGCTCAGGCACTCTGCGCTCCCAGCAGGCAGCGACGCAATGGCGGTGGCGCTGGCGGTGGAAGTTGGCAAAGGCGCAGAAGCGCCGATGCTCCCGGCGGTGAGCCACTGCAACGACGCCGCCTGCGTTGTACGGGTCATGCTCGAGGACCCACCGAGACGAGGTCGGAGTGCACTATGGTCGTAGCCGTTCTCGCTGATGCTGCTCAGAGTGGGGGCGCCAACGACAGAAGCGGTGGCGTCACGGACACGTGCCACGACGCCGTCGCTGCGCGACAAAACCGCTCGCGGCGTGCTTGCTGGGGTGTTGCCATTGAGATCCTTGCCTGACTTCAGCAGCGGCAGCCCCTCCGCGTTGGCGAGAGCGTGTGTAACGATGGTGATAGCGCCTTGTGCATTGTTGTGTAGGCGCAGCTCATCAAAGGCACGCCGGATCACCTCATGCATTACCCCAGCGGGCTTCTCATACTGCATGACGACCACACAAAAGGAGGGGGCACGGAAGGGACGAGAAGAAAGGGAGGGAAAGCACGCAAGGTGCACCACAAGTAAGGGGTGGGGGTGGGTGGAGGGGGGGCAAGAGGAAGCTTTCGTGGGCGGGCAAGGGAAGCACACAAACGCACGTACTTACGCCGAGTGTGTGTGTGTGTGTGTGCGTGGTGCGTGTGATCGAGAAAACGCAAAGAATTCAAAATGGCTCTGAGTGCATACAAGCAAACACACAGGGAAAACAAATTTGGACAGGTGAACACAACAACACACCAATCACACGCGGCTTGGAGGAAGACGGAGAGGGAGAGGCAGACGGACGGCTTCTGTGGGCACGTTCACAAGCCAGTGAGTCGGTAAGAATAGTGGGCTTAGGCTTGTCTCTCGTTGAGTTCATCCATCGAAGAATATAAAGAGTTAAAAGACGTCGACGTGTGCACCGGTGCGGGTGTACGATGAGCAACGTTGCCACCATCAACAGCGACACCAACAAAACCAACGACGACAGTGGCGACCTCCTAGATACTGCGTTTCTCGGCGACGCTGACCAGAGCCCGCCCCTCCCTAGGCGTTGACGCCCCGCGGATGCCGCAGCAGAAACTAAAGTAGGAAAAGGATGTACCAAGCAAATCGCGTATTCCAGAAGCCCTGTGACGGAGAGAAAAGGAGATCGTTGCAGCGAAAAAGAAGCGGAGCGCTAAGAGCAGACAGCAAGCTTGGAGCTCACCTTCCCTGCGTGTGTACGGCAGGACAGCAGAGAAGACCAGGAGTGCGGTGCGCGGGATACAACGGCCTTTGACGACGGCAGGGGCGATAAGTGACGAGAAAGAGAGAGGTGGTGGTAGTGGTGGAGAGAGAGAGACGCACAAAGACAAGGAAAGGGGGGAGAGGTAGGTTGGCTCGAGGTGGCAGTGGCAGCAACAAGCAACCACAGGCACAGCAGGGAGTGAAGGGCGGGGGGGGGGGAACAACCCAACACGCAAACACACACGCACACGCACACAAGCGTAGAGTTACACCATAGACAACACCCGCGCACATACGAGGTTGTCGCACGAACGGACCGGGGCGGGGCAGACAGAGCGATCGGCCGAGAGATGCGGGCAAACAATCAGCGAGAGCAGAAATCAGAGAAAACGCGTAGTGGGGAGGAAGGAGGGGATATGATATAGAGGAATAGAAACATCAAAAAAGGCAACAGAGACCAGAAGAAGAAAGAGAAAGCAGCACCAGAACTACGCGCACTGTGCCTGATCCCTTTTTATGTTCCGCTTCACTTCTTTCGTATCCGCTTCGATCGCTGGTTGGTAGTGTGAAGTGGTCTAGCACACCTCCCGGCACAGTTACTCTTGTAGACCTTCCGACGCTGTGGTCACAAGCACGCGCGGCCCCTCACACGCAAATCCCTCGCGCGCCCTCGATCAGACTCCTGCGCGGCCTTGTCCTTTCTGCTGTCGCTCTCCCTTGATATATATATATACATACATATATATGTATATATATATATATATCGCCTTTTCTCCCGTCACGGGTGGACCGGCAGCGGAGATGATGTCGTCGCGTCCCTTTCCCGTGCCGCAGCTTTCCTTGGCGTTTTGTTTGTGCCTCTGTCGTTGATGTGGAATTCGCGTTACGGTGTTTGGGGGGGGGGTCCCTGTGTGTGCAAGGTTGAGGGTAAACAGGGGTGGGGAGGACGACCCGCTTCCTTGTGCGCTGTCGTCTGTGCTTGCGTGAAGGGGTTCGAGGCACGCACGATACTTGCCCAACCGGGAGGCCTTTGTGGGGAAGGGGGAGGGGGTGAGGAGGTTTGCTTTCAGCCAGCAATACTAAAGAACGAAGGAGAGGAAGCGGCGCAGACAAGACAGGAGAGCGCGTTCCATTCGCTCAAGGTGCGGCCCATCAGGCGCGAGAGCACACACACACGCACACACGCACATGGTAAGAGGGGGGAAGAGAGAAGGGAAGGGATTGGGCAGTAGCAGGACCATAACAAAAAAAGGAAAACGGCAGAGAGAGAGATGGGCGGGCACCACAGTGATCTTCGTAAGGTCGCATGTTGCACATGGTGACCTACCCGCATAATTTTGGAGGATGCAGTGCGGCTGGAAAGGAGGGAGAGGCGACTGGAGGTGGCGGTGTGTGTGTGTGTGGGGGGGGAGTAACCCCTCACGATATACGGCAAAGCACGTCACATAAAAGCAGCGACCAAAAACGAGCGAGAGGGAGAGCGGCTGCGCCCTTTTCGTTGCTCTGCTTGCCACATCGCTCTGCCTCATCGCCCGTTCTTTTCTTTGCTGTTTCCTGGGCGTGCGTTCGCACCGCCTCCTCGCCACCTCGCCCTTACCGCGTTTCTTCTGCTGCTCCCCGACCACTACTGCCGTGCCAGCACCAAGGCATCCGCTCTCCCACTTATGCATTCCAGCAAGCGTGTGCGAGGGGACGCGAAAGCCGCGTACGGCCCTTTGGTGCATAAACACACACACACACACACTCCCACGCACTCGCACAGGAAAGCGCCTCTGCTTGACCGGCGACTTCCTCTTGCATATTTCCTCTTTTCTTGTTTGCTCTTCTTCGAGGGAGATACGGAGGGCGAGAGAGAGAGAGAGAGTTGCACCCCGTCCGTACATCGACGACTTCCATGCACGCACAGCCACAGCAAGCTCACACATACACGTGCACGAGGCCAACGAATCCATGACTCTACGTGCAAACTTTCATCCGTCGCTCACTCACGCAGGCACTGGTAGGAGGGGGGTCCATGTCGACGACGAGAAAAGGCCGCTCCGCGATGACGCATGCATGCACACACGGAGAGGGTATGAGTTTACAGCCACCTATGCCGTCGAGCGAGAGGGATAATCGGAGATAGATGGAGAAGAATAGGTCACAGAACAAGGTGATGACGGCGGGGAGGGGAAGGGGGCGGGCACAATGCAGACATCCTCATTCTTCATGGGTGCCACTGCTTTTTTTTTGCCTTCATCTTCACCTCTCTTTAGAGCTTCCTGTTGTTCTCTCTCTCGCTGATCCTATGCATAGACCTTCGCCAACAGCATTCATGCAGTGAGGCCCTGCCGCTGGGTTACCAACCTCGACTACTTTTCCTCGAGGTAAATCTGCGAGCCGAACTTGGCGTAGAGCTGCGCCTTGAGCTCCGTCAGGGCCACGTCCAGATCCTTCAGCTCCGCCTCTACCTCTTCCTTCTCCGACTCAATGCGCTGCTTCTCCTCATCGAGTAGGTCTACGGCCTGATCGCACTCGACGTCCACAAAAGCCTCACCAAAGACGTACTTTACCTCGTCGCAGATCATGGCCTCGGTGCTGGCGTCGTCGAGCTTCTCAATGTCATCTCTCAGAAGCTTCAGGCGGCGATTCAGCGTCTGCACACGTCGGTGCAACCGGGAGAAGACGCAGATGTTGCGCTGATCCTCCCATGTGACGTCGATCGGGACGTCATTCTTCTTGACCGTGGTGGCCATGACGAAGTGTAGCGTGAAGAGATATAGAAAGGAGAGCAAACCTTCACATGTTGGAGATGATGGAGGAGAGAGGGATGTGGAGCGCAACGCGTGTATGTGCGCATGCGTTCCAGGAGCGTGGTCGGGGGTATTTCGCATGAGCAGCCCGCAATGATAACAACGGATGGGATGATGGGCAGTGCGCGTAGCCGCCATAATTGCGGTGGTGGTGGTGAAAGATAAAGATTGGGGAGGGGGAAGGGAGGATTATGGTAGAATGCACGCATCTATTCACCGTAGCGAAGCCGGTCATCCTAACGTGACGCTACAGCACAGTGCCCCCCCCCTTCCCCGGGTTTGAGGGGGTAAGCTAGGCGTCAGAAACTGACACGCGCCGGTGTGTGTTTTGTTGAGCCGAAGCACCGGCAGGCAGGCGAAACGTGCAGAGCCGTCGTGAAGGAGGCTGCCTCCAAGGCCTATGCTCTCACTTCTCCATTGTTATGCGTGTGGATGCCAGAAACGTCTTCAGGCGGCATCTTGTGTCTCTTTTTCTCGAGCACTGGTGCTGCGGTACAGCATCGATTCGGTAGAGGTGGTTGAGAAGATACAAAAACGAATGCGTGCATGCAAAGGCACGCAGACAGAGAAAAGAGAGAGCGCAAGGGAGGGAGAAGAGAGGGTGATGCGTGAATTTTCTGGATACGACAGCTCTGCAGACTTCCCCGGTACTTCCGATGCCGCCACGCCGGGACATGCCGAAGCGGGGGGGGGCGGGAGGTTGTCGGCCCTGTCGCCTGCCTGGCCTTGAAGGCACAGCTGTCCGTCGAGCACAGACGGCGGCTAGAGAACGCAAAAAGGAAAAAAGAGGCGCACGCGCACACGCACACACACACGCAGGTATGCGCGCGAATTCGGAGGGAAGGGTGACAACGTTTCGTTCTGCTTTTTTTTGATGGTGTTCCTGCTCCTCCTTCATCCCTCGCACGCACGCAGATGCGAGAGAGAAATGGGGAGAAGTCCCCCCTTTACAGAGCACACTTGTGCGGACGCCCCACGTTGCGCGCATAATCCACAGATCCGTCCCCTCTGGAATATATATATATATGAGCAACCAAAACACAAAGACGAACACAACGGCAACAACCGCCAGCGCACAAGATTAAGGGCAAAATACAGAGAGAGCCGGGCGTGCGTGCACGGACACCTACGCACACAGCACAACAGCACACACAAAAAAAAAACAGGTAGGCAACGCACAACGGACGAAGTGGAAGGATGAGGGGGGAGGAAGAGGCGTCACACACACACACAGAAACCACTTCGATTCACGCCAATACAAGAGCAAGCCTTCTATGGTATATACAAGACAGCGCCACACGCATGAAAAGACAGACAGAGACCCCCTCTCTGTGCGTGTGTCACCCTGTTGCAACGCAGCGCACATGCATATATATTTTTTAGGCTTCCTTTTATGCCGCCTTCGGCCCTGATCGCCGGGGAACACCTCAGCATGTCGTAGCGGTGCCTAGTACTCACTCTGCAGGAAGCCCGGGCAGAGCCCCTCTATCCCCTGCTAATGCTGAACCACTTCTGGTGGTGACAGAGTCATGCACCTACGACTCAGGGCAGGTCAGAGCGCTGCATCGCTGTAACAGAGTGTGCCTAAAACTGCCTCGCCCCGCGTGATGGGGACCCTGTGACCGGCGTGGTGGAGTGAGGACCGGGCTGATGCTCTATCTCAGAGGAACAGGCGCGCTACCAAGGAAAAACAAGGGGGAGGAGGATAACGTCTATCAAGGAGGTGTCTGGGATACGCCGCTCACGCATACAGACACAGACAGCCGCGTGCAGGTACCGCACGTTACCTCACAAGAAACAGAAAAAAAACAAAAACTATAAACGCCGTGGAAAGAAGTGCGTACAATTAAAAGAGAAATTCGGCAACACACTAGATGCACGTCACGACAGATGTGCACATACAACACTGATGCAGGACGGGGCGTGACATTGGCGCGGCCACCTGTCAAAAAAGCGGGGAGGGGTCAAGTGCATTCATGCATTACACGCAATCCCGGAAGAGAGGCTGATAGCGATGCAGCAGCACCGGCGGGCAGCTCTCGCGACTCCTGTGGTGTATCGCCTTCGCCTGAGCAATGATGCGACCGAACATGTCAATCGCGCGCGCGCTCGCCGGACGCACACGTGGCGACGCAGCAGAGGTTAAAGGCGCTCCTCGTCGAGCTGCCCCTCCACGTGACAGCTCACCCGTGTAGGGATGGGTGGGACACAGCGATGGCCCGGCCACTGCTGACGCGCCGCAGCTGCCAGCGCCGATCTGCTCTTCTTCTACTTCCAGATTTGTCGAAGTGGGCGTGGCACCAGCGGCCGGCACACTCGCCAGAGGCGGCGGCCCCTGCAGACCGCTGTCGTCAGAGAGTCGACTCAGCTCATGCTCCAGAAGTAGTGAAAGCTCCATCAATACCTTGTAGTGGTCATCCGTGGCGCCCGCCGTGAGGCGCAACCCGGTCGACGCCTCGTTGTGTCTTGCATCAGCGTCGGCGCCACGTCCCAGCACGTTCGACTCCTCTATCGCCACGTCACACGTGTTCGTGTTCTGGCCTCTTCGGTGCAACGCGGCCATGACACGCCCAGAACTGCTACCACCATTGCTACGGCCAACGTCGCTGCTGCCGTCGACCGGGGCTTCGCGCAGCAGTGCTTGCATAGGGACTGGCACAAGGCGCATCATCGGTGCAGGAAGCGGCATGCGCAGCTGCTCGGCTGCTATCACGAGCGCCGCGGCGGCCACGAGCACGGGCGAGAGCTGGAGAACGCTGAAGCCTCCATCCGGCAACTTGCTTTCTTCTTCGGCGGCCATCCTGCTGTTGACGCCGCCGCCGTGGCGCGGGGTGCTGTCGCTAGCTGACGAGGCAGACGCGGACGACGATGCGGCAGAGCCACCAGCGTTGGCGCGAATGACCTCGTCGCAGATGAAACACGTAAAGAGGCGCAACCGCAGCCAGTCATTGATGGCGCGCCGGTCTGCCGGCGTCAGCGCGGCGGCGCGTAAGGCCGGGTGCGGCTGCGCGCTTCCTGCCACCGCTGCTGCCTCTTCCTCCTCGGCCTCTTCTTCCATGAGCCGGTCAACGTCGTCGACGAGGTGGCCGCGGTCTTGGTGCTCCTCCAGCAGCCGTCGCGTCGTGTGGGACGCTGTGAGAGTGCCGTACAGGGCATCACTGGTCGAGAAGGCGAGCAGTGCGCCGACAGCCTCGAAGAGAGTGACCGGGTGAACAGGAAAGCCAAGCGTGAGCAGAACGTGGAACTCGAGGATCACGAAGTCCTCCTCGCTGATGGGGGCCGTGTCCTCGACGCAGCCCATCAAGCTGCGAATGCGCGGGGGGTAGAGATCGACCGTCTTGCTACCGAGCATGATGCACACCACGATGACTTGCGTCAGAAAGCTGCAGATTTCGCGCGCCTGCACGCCACCGTCGAGACCGCTGTCGTACAGCTGCTCTACAGGGAGCTCGGCGGCGATGGGCGGGTCGGTGGGCCTCGTGCCGTACATCGCCAGCATTCGGCAGTCCATCTCCTGCCGCGAGCGACCCCGCTGGAGCTGGCGTTTGTAGGCGAAGAAGTTGGCGAGGGGATCCACCGTGACGGCGATGAACCGATCGAGAAATGCGACTGCCGTGTAGAAGGCGAGACGACTGCCGTGGATGTAGCGGACGATGCCGTCAAGAGAGTCGACCACGAGGGGGCGGCACAGAATGCCACTCGACGCGTAGCGCCAGCGCCGCCACCCGGTGGGCACCTGCTCATTGTAGAAGGACGTGTCGAGAAGTCGACGAAGCGCCATGGCTCGCCACCGCTGCGATGGCGGAAGGCGCTCCTCCAGTATGCTTTCGCCATTTTGGTGCATGTCTTCGTGGTGAAGCGCTGCAGAGAGCGAGCCACCACGCTGCCCATCCATGCGGCCCATCGCGAGCAGCGGCCGCGCCGGCGTCGACGGCGCTGACCGGGGGTCCTCACTGAGGCCAGCGCCAGAGGCGCTCGTCATGCCGCCGCCGCCACCCTCCACCACGCGCACCGCAGAGGTGCTGCGGTCACGCGATTGCGTCGCGGACTCCAAGTATGTCGTGTGCCCGCCATCGGAGAGTGCGCCGGAGGTGTTGGCTGCCTCGGTCGTCGAGCAAGACTGGTAACGTGAACTGAACTTTAGTCGACTCAACGCCGTCGCTGTCATGGCCCACGACTGGCAGCGTTCCTCGTCTGCCGCGCCCAGCAGTGCCGTCGCGGCGAAGCAGAAGGTGTACTGAAGGGAAGTCGGCACCAAGTGGAGAACGTAGTCCGCCAGCGGTGGCGGCGGCACGAGCGTATCGCTGCCGACACCGCGCGACCGCGCTGTGCGTGGCTGCGCCTCCGCACCGCTACTGCAGAAACATCGGCAGAGGCAGGCGATACGCCGCAGGGTGCGCAACTCGGTGACACTGATAGACGCCGAGTCCGCTGCCGTCGTCGCACGCGCCAAAACATTAGATGCTGCGCCACGACCGCTGTCTTTCGACGGCGGCGTCAGCAGCAGATATCGCTCGTACACAGCGGAGGTGCCCACCAGTTCGTAGCGCGAGGCCAACAAATACAAATGCGGAGCTGCACCGTTGGTGCGCACCATAGCGCACAGATGACTCATGGGGCAGAGCTGCCAGCCGCGGATAGTCTGCGGCCAGTCAGCCCACACCTCCTGTGTAGACAGCGTCTTGTGGAGGTCATCTTCGGCGTTCGTCACGCGGAGTGCATGCACCGTCGTCCCCGGGGACACCAGCTGCGCTGCAGACAACTCTGCTGGCCACTCTTGCAATAAACTTGTGCGGCTGCTTGAGGTGAGAGCCGCGCCGGCACCGGGTCCGGAGTTACCATCCGCCGCGCCGCTGGCGAGCTGCTGCGCTCCCCGTGGCTCGTAGAAGAACACAATCGGCTTCTTCTGCCCGTACAGCACACACTCCTCGTCTGTTGGCAGGAGCATCTGCGGTGGTGCCATCTCGAGGGCAGATGGGGTCCCTTGATGGCCGGCACTGGCCACCCCGGCGAGCTTACTGAACAGTTCGAAGACGGCAGTGGACATCGTGGCAGTGCCCCGTTTTTGGCTTCCCGTTCTGTTTTTTTTTCTTTGGTGGGGTGTGGGTGGAGCGGGGCGGGTGCCGCAAACTCGCCACACACCAGTCCGCTCTCGGTTCGGATTCCCTCCCTCTCTCTGTCTGCGTGTACGTGGGAGGAGGGGCAGCGGAACAAAGAGAGCACGCTATCACGAAATGGTGGAGTAGGAGCGGAAGGGGGGGGGGACCAGAGAGATGCACAACACAACGAGCAAATAGATGTATATGTGTGTATGTGTATGTATACGGGCACAGAAGAAAAAAAACGAAAACGACTCCGAGACGAAGGTGTGTTGATGAACACAATCTGCGCCTTGCTGGCTCCGTGTGGCCTTCTCTCGCTCACTCGCTCTCTGCTTTTCGGTTCTTTTTTTCGTTGCGCGCAGCGCTGCGTTGCGTTCCTCTGTCTCGGCCTTGTCAGAACGCTAGAGACCGGCGCTGTCGTAAGGCGACGCTCACGCGCTAACACACGCGCACGCACACACACACACGTGCTTACACAGCCAAAAACGAAAATTCAAGCGACGGGTGGCTTGAGAAAGAGAATCAGAGAAGGAAGTCGCGAGTGGGAGATGGTGTGCGTACGGAAAGACGGCCCAACGTTTGGGGGAGGGGGAGGGTAAGAAAGGAAAAGCGGGCCTCGTAACACGATGCTGGCAGAGGTCTTTTGGATACGCGAGGATGCACGTGTACGTGTGTGCCTGCCAGTGATGCCAGAATACAAATCTACAGGACGTGAGGGTACGACGATGTACGAAAGCGCATACGCACACGCACACACGCCGGCACACCTTCACAAAGCGAGAGATCGGCAACAACGAGATGACCCCCCCCCCCACCACCACCACCACCACCCCGAAAACAAAGCAAAAAAGGGGAGGGAAGCGGCAAACCAACAAAGAATGCGCGAGCACAAGGACGCAGGGAGAAGAAATAAGGGCGGGGGAGAAGCAGGGGGGGGGAGGGGGGAACAGGGAGCTTAGACACAGCTCTGGGAAGAAAACCACAAAGCGTGCACACAGACAGGCAGGACAGGCACTTCTCTCCTTTACGGTTGCTGCTTTACACGCCTACAGAAGAGCGTCAGCTGTTGGACGAGGGAGGGATACCGTGGAGGGGGTGAGCGAAGGGACGGAAGTCAAGGACGAATTGAGTGCCGAAAGCCGGTCCAACCGCGGCGAACAAGGACAGACGGATAGATGACCTTAATGATGATGCGCTGGACGATGTGCTACTCCTTGTTGCTCTTCCTATCGTGCCGCTGCTGCCCACCGGTGCCTCTACTTGTTGCTGAGGACGCGCTCCCACCTTCCCTCTTTCGCTTTTCGTTTTTCTTTTTGCGTTTCTGCTGCGTCGCCACAAAAGTGGCGAACACCAAGCACGTGCGACCCTGTGGCGATGGTGGCGGCTGCTTTCGTATCTATGCAATATGAGCTCAAGCTCAGTTGAGCACAGGGAAAAAGAGGGGGAGGGGGTGTGCGTGAAGGCTGGAGGAGTCACGCCCCACAGCGAGAGAGAGAAGGTGAATTATCAGATCTTACGGCGAGAAGGAGCGTCGAGCGCACACGCAGACGGGCGGAGGTGAAGGGCAGAAAAATCACACACGCAAAACGCAAGGGAAAAAACGTACAGAACCAGAAATGTACCACCACAAGAGCATAAGACGCAGGAGAAGGCGATGCAACGATGAATGGGGCGGATGTCCGTCGGCGTGCTACAGGGTAAAACGCCCAAAACGAAAAGGGTGGGCGGGGTGGAGAAGACACGACAGTTAGTACCAGCGACAGCGTCTGCGTGTGCACGATGCGTCTGCCTACGTGCGCACGATTGATGTGAGGATGCCCAAAGAAAGGAACAAGACAAAACAAAAAGGGTAGCCCGTAAAGAGATATATACAAGGGAGGGTACAGCGACGGCAGAGGGGACGGAGAGGCAGAAAGTCATGCACGCTGGCGCTCCGTGGATGGACGAAAAGGTAACCGCACACGGGGTACAGAGGGAAAGTAAAGAAATGAAAAAGAAAGAAACACCCTTTTGCGAGGTCTTGATGGAAGAGGTCGTCGCCGTCGCGACCAGTGGAGGGAATGGTGGCGAGCTGCTCGCTACGGATGATGCCTTTGGCGCTTCCGGCGTGCTTCTGTAGGGCTATCCTTCGCGTGCCTGGATCTGTGTCTCTGTCTGTGTGCAGGCACGCAAGTGCGTCGCGTGGAGGAGGAGGGGGCAGGGGTCGGCAGGAGAGGCAGGAGTAGGGCAGACACAAGTGCTGTTCAATGACACAGCACAGACGCCCCCCCCACACACACACAGACAACAGCGATGATGGCACAGTCGTTTACTTCCTCACGTCTCCGTCAAAGACAAGGCAGTTTATCGTGCGGTGCTGCGTGAGAAGCACTCAAAGGGGGCGGAGGGGTGGTGGCGGGGTGGCACACGCGCATGCACACACACACACACACGAAGAGATGACGAAAGATTCGCGTGCGTGTGCACGTGTGTGTATATGGCTGACCTCTGGCACACAATCAAAAAGGAGGTACGGTTCTATTATCGTCTTCAATGGCGTGTTGCAAGACACGTGATGAAGGCCGAATGTGGAAGGAGGTGGAGAGACTAGTTGCTAATCAAGAATGGCGGACGAAGAAAGGAGAAGTGGATGGGCCTCAGTTGCCGACTACTATTCTTCTTGTCTTTCCTTTGATGATCGCGGCGCGTGGAGACACACGCGTAGACCACCGCTCAAGAAAGAGGAAGAAATAGTATGTGCGTGTATGTGTATGCGCAAACAATGGCACCTGTCTGCGACGTCGGTCTCCCGCTCTTCTCCCTTTTTTTTCCGGTCTGCTTTATTCTTGCGTGCTTGCAGTGAAGCTTTTTCTTGACGAGAGACGATCACGCACGTGGGTTGGGGACAAAGCCGCACTGACGTGATGTGCGCGTGGGATACGTGATCGGGGGGGGGGGGTTGAGAGATGGAAGATGGTGGAAGCGAAGAGGAAAAAGAGACGAAAGTGTGCACATGGCAAAGAGGAGCTTTCAAGGTCATCAGTGGTAAGTGTGTGTGCGTGTGTGTTTTCGAGGGTGGGTGGGGTGGGGGTTAGCGGACTTGCAAGTCGCAGCGGAGGAAACCTAAGGACACCTCATCACGAGACAGCACACGCAACACACGATGGGCAGCATGTGCACGTCTAAGCCCACGCTTGGCCGTGCTGTGGGGACGCTGACGTGGCACTCCCGTTTCGAGCCGCCAAAATCGCTTGCTTCCGGCGCCGCTTTGTTGCTTACTGGCACACACGCGCGCGCGCGTTGACAAGGACTCTCTCCTACTGTGCGACGTCTGGGTCGCATCACAATATTTCCAGCTCATGTTCGTGTTGTGCATTCTCTTACGACCTCACAAGTGTCTTATCGGTTCCACAACGCACACACCCGGATACCCTCCCCACAAGAGGGAGACGTACAGTATATGCACGGCGACTGATGCGCGCTCGTCGGAGCCTGTGTCATGGGCTATGCACACGCGTGCACTGGGGAGGGGCCGAAACAAACAAAATGAGAAAGAAAAAAGCGGCCGGCAGGGTTAGCGATGGGGCATATAAAGAGATGTCGAGAAGCCCCCTCCCCCTCTGTTGAGCCGTGAGGCGAGAAGGTGAGGAGGGGATTGCCGGCGGACACGCGCGAATAGGGAGAGGGGGAGAGAGAGAAGGTGCCTGGGGTGTTGGGAGGCCTGTGCCTATGTCAGTGAATAGGAGAAAGGCCGATGCAAGAGGAGGAGACCGCCTGGGCAGCAGGAACAGACAAGAATCGGAGGGCTGCAGCAGCGCCTAGTGAAAGAGCAGAGGCAGGGGAGAAGGTCCACGGAGCAAGCCGCATAGCCCCCTCCCGTCCCCTCTCTGCTGTCGCTTGTGTGTCGTCCTGCAGGCACCCGTGCCGCCTGCCCCAGGCCCCTCTCGCTTCATTATCACCCTCCCTCGTCTTAACCCTATACCTGCCTTCGTAGCACGCAATTGACGAACACAAAAAAGCAGACGGAGCACAACGGTGCTCATCCTATGGCCGCTGCGTTGCGGCGAACGGCGTAGAAGACGCGGTCAACGCTGGGTCCATAACCACCTGGTAGTCGCCCTCCGCTCCGCCAATGCGGACGAAGCTCTCGCCCTTGGCCTTCAGGATGTCCTCGATGTTCGTGGCCGTGTCCTCCATCCACCCAAGGTTGTCGGCCAGCAGGTGCTTCGCGCGGCAGTTGGGGCACTCCACGATGACAATGCCCTTTGTGTAGGCGTGCTTGCTGAAGCGCTTCACCATGCGGTAGTCGCACGGACCGCAGGTGAAAGCGGCCACCATGTCACCATCCGCTGGGCCGATGCCGGCGCCGCCCATGACGGAGCTCTTCTCCTTCTCTGGTGCTTGCAGGGCGGCGATGATGCGCTGCTGGTCTTCCGGGGAGAGGCGCTTGAGATGCTCCGCCATGGTCGTGGTAGAGGCAGTGGCATCGTCGTGTGCAGCGAGACCAGTGGGCGCTGCGGCTGATGTGTCCGTCAACGGCGTCTTTGCCTCTGAATGGCCGCGGCTGGGATTGTCACTCGACGACGACCCAGTCGAGCACCAGCGGCGAGAAGAAGCGGCCAAAGACGCCGCGGAGAAGGATGCACAAGACGACTGTGCCTGCAGCGCTGGCTGCAGTCTCGGAGCCAGCGCACTGGCCGCACGGGTGCCTGCGCGCAAGCCGCGGAGCACCGCCGGACGCCTCGGCACGGAGAGAAGTGCGGGGCGACGAAGCATGACTTGAGCTCATATGTTGGCGTGTTTAGGGCAGAGTGGGAAGGAGAGAGTTGGGATACGTGAAGAAGATGCGGGGAGATGCACACGCGCCGCTTCGATACCTTTCCCGTTGAACGCTCGCGGAAAAGGGGGACAGGGGGTCCCAGTGGACAAAGTCGGGCCGTTTCGTCGCTTTCCTCAAGCTCTATCCCCTCCAGGACTTATCACCCTTCTGTGAAGAGATAGTAAATAGGAGCGCATATGTCCTGTGCAGGTCCCCGTCCATCCATAAAAAGCGGCGCCGCGTTGCGCTCCGCCGCCACACGCCCACCTTCGCGTTAGTTATGTTTGGTATGTCTTCCTCTGCTTGATTGTTCTCACGCGCGATCACTGGCGTCCAGCACACTCACCCACAGACTCCACTTGCCGCGTCATCCCATCCCGCCGCCACCGTCGCCACCATCCCCGCTTCTCACGCCGCGCTTTCCACAGCCACGGCAAGCCCACATGATCTAGTCGGCGCGCGAGTCAGCGGCGCGGCGCGGCCCATCCCATTCGCAGTGGCGCAACACAAGACCGTCGCCGCCTCGGCCGAAGTCAGCGCTGCGCTTGCTTTTCGGACTTGCGAAGAAGGACTGCGTCGTGATGGAGCGCAGCGAGGTCGCCATGGCAAGCAGCACCGCACCGCTCACGATGGACGCGACCAGCCCGCAGAGACCCACCAGACTCATCATGGTGGTGAAGCGCGGCAGATCGGCGGAGTTCGTCTCCACCGTCATTGCCGCAGCCCCGGTCGGCACAGCTGAGAGTGGGCGATCGCAGTGGTGCAACGTAAAGATAGATTGCGTGGCGATGCCGTCGCTGACTACGGTGGCCGACAGAGGCGGCGTCGCCCTATCCACCCTCAACACCGATCCGTCTCCAACCATGGCAACCGGCGGCGAGGACGCGGCTGGCGGGCTGGAGGGGAAGACCATGTGCATGAACATGAAGATGCCCACGATCGAGAGCAGCAATCGAGGCGCGACAAGCAGCCAGTCGTACGTCACGTACGCCAGCGCACGCAGCGTCAGGTCAGGGGCGTGGTACTCCGTGGAGACGGCGAAGCGAGAGGGACGGCCAGGCACTACCCACGGATCGCGGCGGCCAACCGACGGCGAGAAGGTGATGCTGTTGGTGACAATAGGCGAGACCGTGCGGAAGACAAACTCTCCGTCTGAGGCAGTGGCATGACCGACCGTGCACGCAATCACTCGGTGCGCCGAGGCCGACGCCGCACCCTCCGCTGCTGCCGAAGCCGGTGAGCCGCCGCCAGTATGAAGCCGCCTCTGAACTCCGCCGCCGGTCAACACCTGCCGCCGAGTGCGCACCTTCGCCGGTCGAGGACATGAGAAGCTCTCCTTGAGGCTGAAATTCGCCGTCCACGGCGCCTCCGTAAAGCTGTCGTGGCCAGAGACGTTCGACGCGACGGACAGGCCGCTCCACCCGCGTGCAGTGGATGAAAACCACATCGACTGGCGCCGCGCACGATCTACTCGTTCGCGAGAAGCGTGTGACAAACCCGCGTGGCTGGTGGGGCTATCAGTGGGGCCGAAGGGCCTGTGCTGCGGAGACGCCGCTGGTGCAGCATAACCGGCGCGCGCGGCTGTCTGCAGAGGTCGTCGGCTCCGATGGATCTTGTATAAACTCCACGCGCAGAGAAGGTCCAGCACAGGCACCATACCAGGGCAGAGCAACAGCACTGCCGAGGCGCCGCACTGCCATGCACCCGACCAGGCTGGCAGCAGGTGCTGCACGAAGGCCGCCAGCACTGGAGCCGGCTTGGCTGCCGGCTGCTGTGCCGCAGATGAAGTGGCTCGAACCGTGTAGGCTTCCCTCGCAAAGAGAATGATGGTCATTACCACTTGCACCGCGTAAGTGCACAGCAGCACCACCCCGCATGCCTGGAGAGAATGATACCACGCACACCATACAGCCCAGCTGCAGAGCGCGACGACGCAGCTGGCTGCGGTAGCGATGAGCAGACATTGACGACGCGAGCGCCAGCCCCATCCCTCCCAGTCAGCGCGGTGCTGCGCGAGGATCGTCAGGTATGGAATCGCCTCCGCGCTCCACGCCAGCCGCTCTAGATCCATGATGAGCCGCACGGGCATTCGAACGCGCTGGTCGCGGACGAGCAGCTTGAAAGCCTCCACCTGATGCAGCTGCACCGCCATCTCAACTGGGGTTGCGATGAGGCGCTGCAGGGCATCCTCGGAGAGAGACTGCCGCTGCACCAGGCAGTAGGAGTCGCGCAGCACTGAGGCCGCCTTCGGCAAGCGGTTAGGAGAAAGATGTGGGTGCTGCAGGAGCCATGCAACAACTTCGACGTTACCGGCCAACACGGCCATCTGCAGCGGTGTCGTGTAGAAGCCGGAGTTCACTTCGATCGCGGGGTGGTCAAGCAGGTACAGCAGCACGGCCTTCCAGTGCTGCGGTGTCCGCAAGCGATGAATAGCGGTGTCCTGTCGGAAGGCGGGGCTGTGCTGCACGTCTCTGTCCTCTCCATGCGCCGCCGCCGTAGCGCCCTCGTGTAAATCGTCCATGGCCCAGGCGGCCGATGCATTCCTGAAGAGCGTCTTGTCGCGCTGCCATAGCGGCCCCATGGCTTTCGAGGACACCGATGCAGATGGGGCGCCGCCATAGGTTGCTGCTGCAGCAGAGGAAGATGCCGCTCCGCTGCCATCAGCGTCATCAGATGAGGGGCTGTGAAACCCATGTTTCGCTGGCGCCCTCGCACCACCGTTGCCTCCACCTGCAAGGAACGGGGAGATGGTGCGCACCCCTTGCTCCGCCGTGGAAGGCAGAGGCAAGGACGGCGGTGTGATGCCGCGCTGGGGCTTCCGGCTGTGCATCGCCGCCGAAGCGGTCGTCGGCGGTGGCTGCTGCTCTGCTGCCGCGATGGAGCTACACATGAGGAACTGGCGTAGCGCGTACAAGAGCGCCGACGTGCCCTCGCTGTTGACAAAGTGGTTCACGTCGACCCCCGCAGCAGCGCCGAGGATGTGCATGGCCTCGGTGTTGCCCATGACAACGGCCGCATAGAAGGCACTGCCATAGTTGGGCTTAATGCGGTGATGAGAGACCAAAAAGGGCAGCACTTGCTCATTTTGATGGCACTGAACGGCGACTCTGAGGGGAAAGCCCAGGTTGGGCTCCAGCTCTTCAACGGAGAGAAGACGCGTCAGGACATCCATGTCACCCACGCCGGCGGCAACGGCCACCGGCGCGCACATGGACCAGTTCCACCGCTTGAACATCAGCAAGAGCCGCACCAGCTCGACGCGGAGGCACGGAAGGGGGTGCTGCACAGCCACGTCTACGACACTGGCGCCGACGTGGAGCTTGTCGGCATTGAACTGAGTGAGAAGCGCTTGCACCGGCTCGAGCACGCAACGGCAGGCGGCGCGGATGTAGGCAGTCGTGGGGCTACTGGCGAGCGAGTCGCCTTTGTCGCTCCAGCTGCCGGCGGAGCGGCTGCGAGGCAGCCGCGACGCCACCGTGGGTGCGGTTGGCGAACGTGGGAGGGGCAGCGCAGGTGGATTCTCTAGATTCGCCGCCACAGACGTCGCAAGCGGCGAGGTTACGGAGGGTGTTAAGGAGGGAGAGGGCGTGCGCAGTGGCATGGCAGCATCGGCCGCCGCGATGAAGGCGCTACGCCGCACCATCACCTCGGCCCTCGTCGCCAGTGCTGGTGATGAGGTAGCGGAAACTCTGCTACACGGTACAGCAATGCCCTTCACCTCCTCAGGAGCGCCGGCATGCGGCGCCTCCGCCGCGGAGGCAGGCTTGCAGTCAGCGGGCACTGGAGATGCTGGCGCAGCTGTCGCGGCAGGCCCTCTCACCTTCAGCAGCGCTTCTAGTGAGGAGTACTGGTAGAGGCTAGTGACTGCACGCCAGAGGGCCGCCTCGCACGGCTGCTGTGGCAGCGGCGTCGTGTAGCTGCCGTCGGAGACAAAGGGGTCCCGCGGCCACGACATGGCGGTGATAGCGAGAGAAATGCAAAAAGAGAGCAGGAGTTGGGGGAGGATAGGTTGCGATACTAAATACTGAGAAAGAGGCAGCCACAGTCTTCAGATACAGAGAGGTAAAGAAACAAGCCTTGGCACCACGCGGCTAGCACGGAAGAGAAGGGGAGAGGGGGAGGAGTGACGTCCGACTTAGACACACACACACAGACGAAAAGTGAAAGTAGAAAGAAACAAAACGAAAGCGATCATACCACAACTCGAGTAACAGCGGCTGCCGCAGCAGCAGAACTACAAGTGACCGCTGCGGTGTGGTCGAGTTGTGAAGATACGTGAATTCGCGGACGGGAAGCAGCAGCAGCAACAACGAAGGTCAAGGCCCGAGACGGTCCAGTCGGCAGGCGCTGACGGAAAAGGAAAGCCACAACCAGGAAAAGGCAGCAACGGAAAGCTCCTGCGTCGATAAGTGTGACCCGCCCCCAACGGAAAAGGGGGAGGGGGAGGGGCGAAGAGAGCGTGTGTGTACGACCGCCAGGAGGTCCCTCGAAAAACAATCAAAAACGAAATAAGTGTATGTGGGGCGGGGTGAGGGACAAGCTACACGTGCATCTAGAAGATGAGGAAAGGCACACGCCACCCGAGATGGCCGAGGGGGAGGGGAGATGAGATCAGATGCACGCCTATCTGCGGGTGCGCAAACACGCACACAGACACACAGACAGACATACACGGTCGGGGAGAATAGAGCGGACAAGTGAGGATAAGAGAAGGAAGATGCGACGGCGCGCAACTCCGCTTTGGATGACTGACCGTGGCACGTGCTGCTCCTCCACTGTATCAAGGCACAACAGCATTAAGGTGCTGCCACACTGCGCCCCTTCAACCTTGATGAACGCCGGTGTTCTTTCCAACTTCGTCCTTCCTTTCTCCTTTCTTGCCGCCGTTCCAGGGCCCACTGGCGGTGTTACCAGCCAAAAAAAAAAGGAGGGGGAAGGTGTTATTATCGCACACCCTGTGCTAAAAGAACGAAAGACACAAAATAAATAGCGGCGATGCGGGTTGACGCACGGAGGGAGTGACGGTGGCAAGTGCGGGGCGGGTGGGGGCATCCACGAGTGAGCCCGCCGGCGCGGGGTGCAGCGAGCGCAAACATAGACACACGCACACGCACGAGAAGAAAGGAAAGCGTGAGAGAGAGAAAGCGACAAAAGGGGGAGACGACAGGTAAGAAAAGTGGTCAGAGGGATGTGAAGGAGGGGGGGGGGCGCGGCATAGAGCGAGTCGGTGGTGGGCCCCCAAAAGCCGACTATAGTGGGCATCGACGCGCGCATCCATAGACGATCGCCCTTGCATACGATCACGAGGATGTGCATGCATGCGACTGAGTCCCAAACGAAAAAAGAAAAACAAGGGAAAAAGGCTCTGACACCATGCCAGCACCTTCACAGAGAGAGAGAGAGAGCCGCTCTGACACTGTAGCGTGCCCTTCTTGTTTTGCTTGCTTTTATTTCTTTTTTTTTTGTGTGTGTGGGGGGGGGAGGAGGGGGAGGGCTCCTTATTCAGGTTTGTTCGGAGAGAAGGCGAGAGAGAGACAGAGAGAGCGCGTGTGTATGTGTGTGAGCATGTGTATATTGGGTTCGCCGCTCCACTTTCTTCTCTCCTCTCTTTTATTCGTTGGGCATCGCACAATATCCATTACGCGCGCAGACCTTCATAATCTTCCTCCGCGCGCCAAAGTGTATATGCATATATGTGGGCATGCATGTGTGTGCGTGTGCGCGCGTTTTGCATGCGCGTCAGCATGCACGGATGCAGACACACGCACACGTCCACACGCGCGGGCTTTTCGTGTGAAGCAAACAACAGTGAAAGGCGGGCAGAGAGAGAGAGACGCACCCAGCGCCGGCTCTCGGCACGTGGACAACATGCCTCCTCCGCCACCACCACCAGCAGCACCGCCAATACGATGAAGAGCAGCGATAAGAGTACTACATAGAAGACGCTAAACGGACAACACAGACAGACGAAGAGGACAAGACAAAAAAAGGTAAAACACAGGTGGAAAGCGGTGGCGCACTAATAGAGAGACGAGAGACAAGAGACCTCGGGGGCGGGTGGCTTTACACTCCTCATGGGGAGCAACCCGCCGGAAACAAGGGCGATACGCGCACACACACGGACACGGACATGCACAGAAGCACGGAGGAGAAAAGGTACCGAGCAAACAAAAGGTTTTCATGCAAAAGGCTGACCGATCGTGCCCGCGCCCCGCCCCGCTACACGCAGCAACGCACGCGGGCACCACTCACAGACAGACAGAGGGACAGTGGGGAGAAGAACCCCACACCGACGCCCCGGGCAGTAAGGCGGAGGCGGGGGCGGAGGAGTGGCACAGGAAAAAGGAAAGCAGAGGGACACAAAACAGAGAGGGAGAGAAGCGCCTCTGGCTTGGAAAAATCACGAGTACGCACAGATTTGCACAGGCACAAAATTACGGCAGAGTTGCATCGGCATGGTGGCAGAGGGAGAGAGGAGAGAGGAGAGAGGAGAGGGGCGGGGACGGGGGCGGGGGCAGGAGTTGCTACGCCTTGACGCCCTCCATCCTTCCAGGTTTTCTCTTCGTGATCCAGCACATCGTAGCTCCAGCAACGGAGGCGCCCTTGCATGCACACCCGTGTGATACTCGTGTACGTGCGTATGTGCCTCAGCTGAGGCGTATCCGTGGGCGGGTGGGGGAAGGAGTTCACGGAGAGTCGAAAGAAGAGAAGCGCGAAAGCACGTGGACGAATAGGAGGAATGCAGTCCTGCGTTGTCATCTCAGCCGTCGCTAGCGTCGTCGTCGTCGCGGCGACGTGTGGGGTAAGGAGGGGGAGGGGGGGGGAGGGTACGAGCGACTAGAACAGCACCATGGAGTTGGCACACACATGCGCACGCGCGCGCACTCCCATGCACGAGATACCAAGGGCCACGTAAACAGAGCTGTAGAGGCAGAGAAAGGCGTCACAGCCAAGTGCATTGAGAGCCCCTGGTGCCGAAAAGGGCACCAACACAAGGAAGCAAAACAAAAAAAGAAACAAATGGAAAGCAGCAGCATTGACCGCACATGCACACGCGCGCGCATGAGGGAAAAGCGAAAGGGATGAAGAGATAGAAAAAGAGGGAGGGAAGGGGGACACGACATTGCTGGCACACACAGCTGACAGCCTATGCGAGCGCATACAGCGCCACGCACAGAGAGGAGAGACGTACAGAAGAAAACAAGACGCACATATACCTCGTGAGCATACTACCCACCACATAACGAAAAAAAAACGTTTCTTTTTCATTTAGCCCTTAGAAGGCATTGCCGATAGACATGACATTTTCTTCGCTCTCATACTCTTGGCACCTCACGCGCAGCCGTCTTGCACACCAACACACCAGCCCCCCTCTTCCCCCCACACACAGAGAAGAGGAGAACCGCATGGAGAAAAGGAAAGCTATACCGTACGCGCAAAAAAAGGGAATCAAGCAACACCTTAAGCACTGACGACCATGAACAAAAAACGCACAGAAGCCAGCAAAACAACGAAAAGCAATGACAGCAGCAACCGTTGGAAAATGGGAGTAGCGAGCGGGCTAGAGAGAGGGTGAGGGTGGAGAATACTAACAAGCATGCACACACACACACACACGCAGCATAGCGCGTATACGCGGGAAAAAGAAAAAGCGGGAGGAGAGAACACAAACGGGGGGAAGGCAGCACGCGCGCACACATACACATACGCGCAGCGCGGAAGATAAAACATCCGCTGCCGCATACACGCGCACACTCAAACGCTTACTCATCTCCCTCTCCTTTATGTCGTGCTCCCCAGTGCACACACGCCCGCGCATGAGGGTGAGCCTGGTCATAAGGACGAACGCGTGTCTGCGCGGCTACGAGAAGTTTCGTGCGCCGCGCATGCGGATGCGCGCACGGGGTGGAGTGCCACGACTTCACAGGCAAAACGTCGACAACCGAAAAGGGGCCATCAACGACCGAGCAAATACGTAAACGGAAGAGAATCACGGCGGACTCCGCCAGAGCTGCTACCATCAGTGGTGCTCCTACGATGTGCGCATGTGGAGCACAGGTGGACTCTTGGCTTGCGTAGCGTCCTCACCTTCCGTAACTCTGGCTCACAGTGGCGCCGGGGCACCCGCGTTGTTCGATGGACTCAGGGTGCCCGGTACCTGCTTCTGGTCCCCCGGCTGCGGCGACTGATCTTGCAGGGGCTGTCCGCTGTAGTTGTAGTACGCCGGCTGCGCCACCGGGTACTCCGGCGGGGCGCCGTAGCTGTACGGCTGGCCGGCGGGCATGTTGCCTGGGTAGTAGCCCGGGTTCGGTGGCGGAGCAACGTTGTTGGGGTAGTATGGCTGCTGCGGGTACTGGGGCTGTTGCTGCTGCTGATCGCTCTCTCTACGACGCCTCTTCTCCCCAGCCGAGCGCGCTGCACCAGAGGCGCACAAGGCAATACAGCAGGCACAGAGCCCGGCGCAGAGAGCGCCGAGAAGGAAGTCGCCGCCGTCTAAGCCGTACTCGCTCTCGCGCATGTACACCAGCAGCAACATCTGCTCAGCCGCGTCCGCGCTCGCGTCGTCGTTGCACCGCAGCACGGGGCCGGAGGCGAGCACGTCGCGAAGGGTTGCGGTGTTCTGAAGAGGAAGGAAAGCCTCGACGGCCTCTGCCCCCTCCGAGGAGACCGGTGGCACGAGAATGGCAAAGAAATGAGCATTGGCCAGTGAGTTCGTGTTCTGCTGCTCCTTGTCATCCGCAGCGGCGTGACGGCCACTTGACAACGCCACGGCTTCCTGTTCTTGCAAGAAAGCCCGAACAGCATGGATGGGCGTGTCGGGCGACATGCAGAGCTGCATGCCAGGGAGCTTGCGCAGTTCCTCCGTCGCCGCCGCACTACCGGTCGCAGCCGCGGCGAGCGCCCTATCGAACACTCTCTGTGTCTTATAGGTGGCCTCTACACACAGGACAGACACGAGCGATTCACCGGCGCCCTCCATCGGCGCGCTCGCCGCCACAGACACGATTTTACCTCGGTCGGCCATGCGGTGCGCGCGAGAGACGGAAAGACCAGCAGAAGAAACACACACACACAAACAGAGCAATGAAAGCAACGGTGCACACGACAGAGGAAGGTGGGTGAGGGGAGGCCGCTTGAGTGCAATACAACGAGGTGGTTGGAGGAGAACCTGTGTAACTGTTATGGGAGGGATAGTAGGTAGGTGGAGGCGAAAGAGAAAGTCAGAGAGAGGGAGAGAGGTGAGCCGAGTGCGTGCATATGTTGTGTGTACGGGGCGCATGTGTACGAGCGTGTGTGCCAGCGTGAGCACCCACACACGCGCACGCACAATAATGGTGAAAGGTTCACAAAGAGGAGACGAGGAGGACGGGAGTAGCGTATGTGCGTGTGTGTATGCGTGGTGGGGGAGGTGCGCTGGTCATTGGCCCTTCTCCCCCCACTGCATCTTGATGCCTCCGTGAACGCGCACGCACTAAGACGAAGAGCCGCACACACACACACAAAAAGCGCTACACGTACGTGTCTCGTGCAGCAGGATCTCATGTTTGCTTTCCTTGTGTTTCTGTTTGTTCAGCCGCTCCTCCGCCCCTCCCAAACACTTCGCACGAGGCATTCCCTCACCTGCAGCACGTATAACTTACTCAGGGGGCGGGGCGGGGAGAGGAAACGGGGAGAAGAAGACGTGGTGAGGCAGGAAACCGGAGAAATGGTGTGATGTATCCGGGAGGGTAAGGAGGAGCGAGAGGAAGAGGTCAGAAGACACACACACACACAAGCTCACACAAGCGCGCAAGCCATGAAACAAAACCAACGGAAAACAAACAAGAAGACACATCGAAGATGCACGCAAAGAAAGAGGGGAAAGGAGAGCACACATATGGGAAGGCGGTGACTGTCACGACGGCACCGCTTCTTCAAGCCACCCTACACACGAAGATAGACACACATACACAAACAAAATCGCTTCCATCCTTCCCACCTTTCGTACCCAGCTTGCACAACGGCAAGAAAAAAAGAAAACAATAAAAGAAACACCGGCAGCCCACAAGCCCCTCGCCCTCTCTTTCCCCTTCACACACGCATGCATACAAACAACACAGAAATCCGCAAAAAAAAGAAAAAGAAGGGAAGAAAGTTGGAGGAGCCTTGGCGCACCACCTCCATGGAAAAGTAAACCGAGGGGCCAAACCTACGCCGCTAGGTGCCGCCTTCACCACAACACACACTGCAGAGAAGGAAACGAACAATGCCATACAAATGAAGAAGAGGAGGAAGGCAGGAACTGGGTGAGACACACAGCCATATGGGAGTGGGAGGGATAAAGAGAGAGAAGGAGAGAGGGAGGGAGGGAGGGAAGGAAGGAGAGGGGTGTAGAGACACACACACATATATATTAAAGACACCCACCCACGTAAAAGTAGAACATATTGCCTTCTTCTTGTTCTGCTCCACATGGTCATCCCAACACGAGCAAGTCAGCAACAAATACGCGCCTGCAAAGCCACAGCTGTTCACTTTTCACTATTGCACTGCGTCTATGACGAGGGATCTGGCCAACCAACACCGTTCGGCGTCGCACAACCGAGCGCAGTGCCACTGCATACAGCGCCGGCTAGGCCCATCGTTCACACTCGACGTCACCGCGACGCAACTAAAACATAACAACAGTAGCTGGATGCGTATACTTGTTGAATCATTGACACGGTTGGCGGTGAGCTGGTACGAACGTGATCATGACCGCACGCCTCTTCGGCACACCGCCAGCTCCGACTTGTCCGCCGGACACCGCGAGTCGCCAGCCGTCCCCAAGGGCAGGCTGCGCCGGCTACTTGGCATCCCCACGAAGATCGGGGCGCTGCGCCCTGTGCGATACCGCAGGTGGAGTGGCCCGGCATCGTCATGAGGGAGCATCAAGCAAAAGGACGAAAAGAAACAACAACAAAAAAATGAAAGGTAAAAGAGCATGTGTGAAAGGAAGGAAGACGCCAGAAGGAGGGGAGAGGAGGCAAGAGAGCGAATGAATGGATGGATGTGACCGCGCGTGTGTGTGGGTGGGGGTGTAGCGGGGAGAGGGAGGTAGAGGGGGGGGGGGTGCAGCTGAAAACAACAATACGGAAAGAACGAGAGGGAGGAAAGTGGAACAGGGAGAGAGCGGCTACAGAAACAGAGAGGTACAGGTTGAGCGACACTTTCTTTGCTTTTCATGATGCTGGCATCACACTCCGGGACTACATAGCATGGGCCATGACGAAGCGCATCACTCGTCAACCATCCTTCCCATACTTCCATCCCTTCTTTACGCTCATTTCATGCTAGCTCGCCCAGCTCCCTTCCTAACCGTGCTGGTGGGAGGAAACAAACAAAAAAAAAAGAAGAAAAAGAAACAAAATGAACGCAGCCGAATTCAAGCAGGAGCCCAGAAATGGAAGAGACGGGAAGGTCATACGGAAGTGAGGGGGTGGGTGGTGGACAGTGGCGCTGAACAGAGAAGGGGTGTGTATGAGCAAGGGAAAGGCGGTGTGTGTGTGTGCGCGTGTGTGTGGAATTGCCTCTCACACACACGCACACCGCATGCAAAATGCATATAAAAAGGGAAAGCAAAAACACCTAAGAGGCAAGAGTGCAGCCGAGAGCAGCATGAGGGGGACAGCGGGGCAGCGGGAACAACGCCCGCGCGACGCGAAAGCACATTCCTTGTTTGTTTTCGTTGGCTCTCTTCGTCTTGGTTTCCGCCAAAAGCGTTCTCTCCCACACAACGTGCTTTCCGACACGCCGCAGTAGAGACACAGACAAAGGCATCCAAATGTGGCGCCTGGTTATGCTTTTAGGGGGGAGCCAGTGAGGAAGCCTCGTCTCTCCTCGCTGCCGGCGGCTATAGCGGTCCTGCTGCAGGTGCGCTCGGAACGTACGTAGCAGATTGAATGGGAATACCATTCAGCTGCTGGTTCTGCGGCTGGTACTGGTACCCACCGCCGTAATAGTTCTGATGCAGCGGCTGCGGCTGAAGCACATTCGTATTGGTGTTGGCATACGCGTTCGGTGGCATGCCGTACCCGGGCGCCCCACTGTTGTAATAGCTCTGCTGCGGCTGCTGCCCGTAGTAAGCGTTGCCGGCGGCGTTGTTGTAGTACTGGGGTACACCATTGCCGCCGTAGTAGTTCGGTTTCGTGTTGACGTGGTTGGGTTGCTGATTGTTCTTTGCGGCGTCCATGCAGCAGCAGATGCCAGCTGCAATGCAAGCGCAGATAGAAGCGCAGCACCCGAGCAGAAGCAAGTCGTCGCCGTCAAAGCCAAACCTTGTCTCATGGGTGTAGAGCAGCACGAGTGCACGCCTTGTGATGGGAGGATCACCGGCGCCGACGGAGAGACTCGCAGCTGCTGCCTCCTCCACCTCCGCCTCTTCTCGCCGCAGCGCAGCCCAGTAGGAGTCGGTGGCGCCGGCACCGACATGATTTTTGGCAAGAGGGTTGCAGTCAGTCTCACTGGCCCCCAGAAGGGGGAAAAAGAAGAGCTGATTGTTCATGCTCAGCTCGGACAGCTCCATCGACTCCGCAAGCGCCACCAGCGAGTTGGAGGAGGCCTCAGCAGCGCCACAAGACGGTGTGACATCAGCCGCGGCACCATCAGCGATGGAAAGTAACGGGTGGCGAAGGGCAAACAGATGAAGCGTCAACGCACCGCTGTCTACAGTGTTCGCTGATGCAGACGACGTTGTCTGGGCCAGCAGGAACTGCCTCAGCGCATCCACACTTGTGTTGGCAGGGGCGTGCAGGAGAACACCGCTAGCTTTCCTCGATGCCTCTTGGAGAGCCTTGGCGCACTGCGCTGGCGGCAGCTCCAGCGACTTCAATAACTGGCGGATGTCCAGCGCCGACGCGTCGAGGCATAAAATGGGGATGGCCGCAGCAGCGCCGCTCGCATTGCCGGCGGAACTGACCGTGCATGTGGGACTATCCACTCCTTCTGCGCCCGCGCCAGACGCCGAAGGAGGAAAGTTCAGGGTGCAAAGCATGCTCTGCACCTCCATGGCGGGCGACTCTGCTCTACCAGCACGACGGGACTGGTAATGGATGGCGGAGGAAATGAAGCCCCCGCCCGTTGAAGGGTTTTCCTGCGAGGAGGAGGCCGACTGACCCATCCTCTTGACACTGAGTGGGTGGCACTGCTGGTTCTTATATTTTTGCTCTGCAGACTTGGAGTACGCGGGCGCTCGATACGACGGAGTAGAAACGCTGAAACGGTCCTAAGCGGCTGGATGATGATGAGGAGGGAAGGAAGGGGGTGCGGAACTGCACACGAAACAGATTGCATGCGCGGGAGCACATATATGTATGTATGCGTGTTGATGAGGACGAGAAGAGGAAGAAGGAGAGAGAGTTGCACACCACGAGAACATGCGGTGTCGGGCAGCAGTGCACAGGCTGAAGCTTTCGAGGAGGGGATGAGGGAAAGAAAAGGAGCGGAAGAGATGCCGGGGGGGGGGGATGGGCGCACTGAAGCGACTCCTTCGGTAAACGAAGCCGAAGCCGAAAAAGCATGTAGAACGGGGGGGGGGCAGCGTGTAGGAAGCTGTGTTTGCTCACGTGATCACGGTTCTGGAGTTCAATGCTGTTCCGGCTATTCGGTCGATCTGCGCTTACGTCCGGCGAGGTGGAATGCCCACCCCCCTTCGCTTCGCTCATGTATGTACAACGAAAAAGAGACGCGTGCGTTGCTTTGAATGTTTTGCGGTGGCTCCTAAATGTGTGCGCCACCACGTCCTTCAGCACCCGCCGCGCGTGCGCCGACAGAGCCGGGGGGACAGCGAGAAAAGATACAGGCAGCAGGGAGCTGCTCGCGCGACTACCGGGGCGTCAGCCACGGAAATCGCTCCAGCACCTGGGCGCGTGCCTGGGCCGTAAAGGGAGGTATACCGCTGCCCCTGCCGCCATCCCCAGACGGCTGCATTAGTCGCGCTAAGCCCGCCTCATCGAGGTCTACGAGCATGTCAGCTGCTACCGTTGCACATAGAAACCGCAAGGTAGGCATCCCAAGTCGCGAGGCCGCTCCCAGCACGTGGCACAAACGCGACCACATCCGTCGACGATTGGCGAGTGAGAAACACTCGGCGCGCTGCTGAGAGAGCTCAACTTCATGTGCGACAGTCACCTGGCGCTGCTGCTTCTGCGTTTCCCCTTTCGGCAATGGTACCGCAGCGGCACCACCGAGAAGATCTACCCACGCCCCGCACTCGACCAGACGGAGGGAGTCTACCTGCGACCGCTCTAACCCCAGCAGTTGGCACAAGACGTAGTAATGCTCCCACGTCGAGAGGGCGTAGAGGTCTTGAAAGTTCAGAGGCCGCTCCAGCGAGGACGGTACGCGAGCAGGGGAGGACAAGAAAGTCGGAGACGAGTGTGCTGCGGCTGCAGCGATGCTGGCAGAGGTGGTGTAGTCGAGCGCGTGGAAATGCTCCAAGTACACTGCTACCACATCGAAGACACCTTTGTCGAGAAACGGAAGTGGAACCGCCACGGGAGGCGATGGCCGAAGCGCGGCAGCCGCAGCGGAGTTCGCGCCGGCCTTTTCGCCCACTCCACGCACCCCACCAGGGTCATCCCCAAAGGCATCAGCCAGCAACTCGCGCAGTGCTGGGCATCCTGCTTGCAGAATGTATGCTGGACACATGTAGCAAACCTGCGTTGGCGAGGCCGTGCCAGAGGAGCCGTCGGCGGGAGCGAAGGATGCTGGCACCCCCACTTTGAGAAGAACCTCCGTGGTGTACGAGCTATCGCTAGAGGCACCCGTGGTTGATGCAGTGGCTTGCTGTGAAGTTTGCTTTGGCTCATCAGCGCCGCAGCGACGAATGTGGCGCAGCAGAAAAGACGGCTCGGATAAACAATCCATCTACACCCGCATGAGATAGAGAGTCGAGAGAGGCCTGCAAGGGAGAGAGAGAGAATGGGGGGGGGGGAGGGGGCAGCGCTGCTCACCCGTATACGAAAAAAAAGACGATAGAGGTGACGATGCAGGGAGAGAGAAGCTGGATGCGTCTTCATGCTCTGAGAGGTGCACCCTCGCCGCCCACCCACTCGCCCACCTACTGCGTTTGCCCCCTTCCATCAGCTCAATCTCGATGGACAGGAGGAAAAGGCAAAGAGAATAAAATGAGGAAGGAGGCGCACACACAGCCAGCTGACTAACAAGTGGGAAGAGGCCCAAGTGAGAGAGGGGAGGTGGAGGCTCTGCATGGAGAGAGCACTCGTAGTGCTCTGTTGGTGGGTGGAGGGGCAACGTCAGCGCCGACGGTGAGAGCAGACAGAGAGCGAGAGAAGCACACGCACGTACATATACACACAGAAGGTGAAAGAGGTGAAAGCATTGGGGGGGTCAAGAGAGGAGCATCCAGACGCAACAGAGAGAGGGCGAGGATGGTGGCGGCGCAAGCCCTGCACACACGCAAACTCAATCGGAGAGCGTCCGTAGTAATGCCGCAACCGCCTTTCATCAGCATCCTTGCCGTCCTTCTAGCCCCTACCTCTGTCAACTCTCCTTCATCGACCCCCCAACCCTCTTTCCTTCACGTCTGCCCTACGTCCTCGTCTCATCGCTCCCGCTTCTGCAGCCTTACCTCGGCTCACGCTACAGCACTGTTGCTGAGTTCCCTTCGCCCCCAGCCACTCGCACAGGTGCATTACGCGCCCTACCATCTCCTTTCCAGCTCTCCTCCACGTCGCCATCGCTGGAGCCTCTCCGTGCACGTTGTCTTGTGGAGCTTCTCTTCATTGTGGAGGAGAGCCTCATGACCTGTTTCTTTTTTTTCCTTGCGGCTGTTCGCTTTTTCGTTCCCCTTACACTACTTTGGTAGTTCATCGTAATCACGCACACACAGACGCACGAGCACACGCATACTCTCGAACTAACTAACTAAGAAACGCATACACATTGGCAGATGCCCCGATCACTCACCTACACGCAGACATAGACGCAGAGGCAGGCAGATAGAGACACATCAACGCCAAACACACACACACACACGAAGCCGAAGAGGGGGGCACAGACACAGCGAAGCGTCTACGTACACGCGACTCTGACACGAAACGGCTACACACACCAGCGACAACTAAAGCGCCGGGTGCATGAAAAAAAAAGGAAGACAGAGAAACAGGAAAGAGACACACCGACCGGTCACTTCCACACATCATAAGAGGGAGGGGAGGGAAGGGGAGGGAAGGGGAAGGGGCCACAGACAGAGAGAAGCACACAAGAACAACGACAAGAGAGCGAAAACACGAAGACGAAGACGACGAGGAAGAGCAGAGAAGCACCGCACATAAAGCGAAATAAAAGTCGATGGAAAGCGAGCAACATCGTCCTACTCGAGAACTACAGACTACCAGCTGGCACGTGTGCAGAGACGCGCACACGCGTACACACAAACACGCATGAGGGCACACAGATACACACAGTAAAAGAAACTAACAAAAACGTCGGCGAATGAGAGAGAGTGGTGGCGATGGTGGTGGTAGTGGAGCATGAGGAAAAATGAAAACAAAGAGGGAGGTGGAACTTCTTGTCTGGATTCGATTCGCGCGTGCCAATGAATGAGTCTCTGTGCGCATTTCCGCAAGAAAGGTAGAGCGGGCAAGAAGGACAGACGGTAAAGAGACATCCAAAGCAAGCGAAACGACAATATAAACTTTCAGAAAAAAAAAAGAAGGGGAGGAAAGCAACCACAGCAACAACACCAAATGGGGAGAAGTTGCGGTGCTGCACTCGGGCAACACAAAAAGCGGACTCACCACACACACACACACACACACACATGCCAGAAAAAGGAAAGCGTGCACAGGTAGCTTCTGCCATCCAACAGCTCATACGTGCCCGACGATGCTTCTCTCCCTTTTCGGTGTGTCCTCCTTTTCAGCTTTGCTGGCGTGCGCATGCGCATCTCACTCCAGTACACGGCATATGTGCGCGTGTGAGCTCGTCGGTGCGTGGGCGGGGTGCGGCGTTTGCGCATGGCACACTCATACACACGCTCCCCGCCCCATCAGCCCTCCTCGCCCCCACTCCTCATCGTGGCAAAACGCGTGCAAGCGCGCACCGCCCGCACCTCTCGCACCTCTCACGTCGCCTTTTAGTTTTATTGCTCTGGTTTCCGCATTACGGCAAGTTCCCGCTTCTTCCGCCCCTCCCTCTTTTGCCGGTTTTACTTGCTTTTTGAAATATCTGTCTCGCTGAGCTTCGTCCTCCGCGTTGCTGGCGGATTGATCGGCGCCCCTCTCTCTCGCTTCACATCGCCCATCTCTCTTCTCTTTCTCTTCGCCGTCCCTCTCTTCACAGCGGAAAGTGAGGAAGGAGGCGAAAAGAGAGAAAAGAGATGGGCGGTGGGCAGCAACGAGGGAAGACGTCTACTCACACATGTATACATGTATCTCTGTTCCTCTTGCTACGGCTGTGGCTGTTGCATGGACCTTGCTGCTGCTGTTTCTCGTTCATGTTGCCTGCGTGTGTGTTTGTGTTTTCTGTTGCATAGCCATCCAGGACAACACGAAAAAAAGGAAAGAATGAATTGATCATACGAACACACAACTGCAGAATCTAAAAAAGAAAACATGAAATACGCAACACGCACTCACGCGCGCACACAGACATGGCAGGAGCTCCCCTTCCTCCCTCCCTGCTCTTCACCTACCCACCCACACATCCCGCGCGCCTCCTGCTTGACAGTAAAAGGAAAAGAAAAGAGGACGTGGGGACGGAAAAGGCGCGCGCGCTACACCGAGTGTAGTGGGCGAGCGTGGCTCCCCGGTGGGTGTGCGTGTTAGTCTCAACCTCCGTTTGTGTGCTTGGATGCGTGTGCGTCAGTCACAGAAAGAGGAGGGTGGGAGAACACGGAGAGAGAAAGAGAAGTGGAGATTGGGAGAGTGAGTGGTCGGCAGATGAGGAGAGAAGCGACAAACACACACACACACACATACGCTATGTGTGTGTGTGTGTGTGTGTGTGAAAGCGTTGGCTATAGAGTAGCGATACGGCTGCCACAGCACGGAGGAGAGGAAGGAGAAGTGTCGGTGTATGCGTTTGTGCGCTGTTTTCAACAGGCAGGGTTTCTTCACTGACACAAGCACACACACACACACACGTGCGCATACACAAGAAGGACAAGACAGGCACATGACAGTAGCAAGACGCAAGGCTGGAGAGCAAAGGGAAGAGAAGAGGGCCACATCAACGTCCACATGCATACATACATACCGGAGGGGGAGGGGAGGGGGTGCAGACATGTCGTGGGAGACGGGAGCGTGTACAGCAGAGGAGAGAAAGAGAGAGAGACTTGCGCTACAAGACGAAGAACACACAGAGCACACCGAGAAAGGAGACAGGGCGCTTGAAAAACGGGGAAAGATATCGGACAGGCGACGTGCTGATGTGATGCAAGCATGACGCCGTCTGATCACACTCGATCCGTCCCCCTTTTTTCCCCTCACTGTCCCTCTTTTTTTTTTCATCTCGCGCGCACAGTTCCCTCCTTTCCTCGCCCCCTCACATTGGCATTTACGCGTGTATGTGTGTGGGTGTGCGGTGGAGGCGCGTTTGCCGTGGCATCTCGTGCCTCCAGCGGCTTTTCTCCTCGCCACTCCTCCTCCTCTCACACACACACGCTACACTACAACAACGAGGACACCAAAAGGGAATAATAAAAAAATCGAAAAGTGCGCGCACACAGACGACACACAAGCGCAGGCAACACACACGCACAGAGAGAGATTCGAACGGGAAGGTAATACAAAACAGACCACATACAAAGGAGTGAGGAAAAACAAACAACAAAAACAGCTGCCGACGCGCTTGACACGCAGACAGCCATCAAGACACGCCCCCCTCGCCCTCCCTCCCTCCCTCCTCTTACACACAATTTCTCACACATATTCAGAGAGAGGAGGAAGGGGGTGGGGGTGGGGGGCTCATGGGACATATGGACCGGTGGAGCGGCTGTAAAACGTGGGGCTCACCAACAGGAAAGACACGAAAAAAAGAAATAGAGGACTCCACCAAGAGACGAGTGACGACCTCCGCACGCGAACAAAGGCACCGCGGAAACAATCACAAAAGGGGCAGCATGCAAGCAGCGGGCAACGTTCGAGACACAGGAACAACGAAAAGGGACGAAAATAAAAATGGGCGGGGTCGTGAAGAGGGCTCCCGTTCAGACGCAGACGCACATACACCGATAGGCAGAGAGACAGCGTAAGATCGAAGCCGACATCAACAGTGAGACACACACACGCACTCCTCTTCTCTCTGTTTCTTGGGGCTCCCTTTTGGTGATGATGTGTCTTCTGTTTCTCGATCCGTCGCGGAGGAGGGGTGGGGTGGTGAGTGCTAATCTTGAACGCCCTTCCCCTGCTCCGCCCTCTCTGCCGTCATCATACTTCTGAGATGTGGAGGAGAAAGGAAAAGGAAGCAGAGAAGGGATGAGAGCCTACTTAGCATGTCGGAGGCGACTGAAGACGCAACAAGAACAAACGGTGGCAGAGATGCAGTACAGAAAAGGAAAAAGGGGGACAGTGATGGCACCGTGTCGCCGCCATAGTAGAGCGCGTAGCACGCCGGAGACGGCAAGCGGTGGGCGTAGGAGAAGGATGCGAAAGGGAGAGAGGGACACGGGGGAAGGGGTTGCATGGGTGTGTGGGTGTATGCTAGCGCAGCGCACCACGTGAAACAACGCACGAAACGCCAGCACAGCAAAAGCACGAACACATAGAGAGACGTTCAAAGACAACGGGGGGAGGTTACAGAAAGGGGCTGGGGCCGCGTGGAGCGAGGGGAGGGGGAGGAGGGATGCACGCACAGACACACAGACAACAACACAGCGGCGATACGCATACATTTCATTCTACATACATGGCATACATCCCGTGTTTCGCTTTGTTTTCATGTTCTTTTTTTCTCGTTTCGCGCGCGCATGCAAGCGTGTCGGTGTGCTTTTCGCCTGCGTGTGTGTATCTGTGTGTGTGTATTTGTGTGTGTGTGTGTGTGTGTGTGTGTGTGTGTCACCTGACGAAGAGCGGATGCAAGGGAACGAAAGGAGAGCGCTTCAAAACGGGAGACGGCGGATCGAGACTCGCTCACCGATCAGCAGTACAACATTTGAAAGAGAGCGAGAGCGAGAGAGAGGGGAAGGGGGCAGGGACAAGAATCCAAGCGTAGCATACGTTCTCTTTCGTTTTTTTTTCGCTTACTTCTCGCTCTGTTGCCCTCTTTCGCTCTCGTCCTCCTCCAGGAAGGGTGGGTGTTGCCCTTGCACACACACGCATGCACACACACGCATGCACACACACACACACGCACCAATCGCGCCACAAGAACGAAAGTAAACGGAGAGGAAAGAAATACAAGACAGAAAACACGCAAGGGGAGGGGGGAAGAAGCAAAAAAAAAGTAAAGCGAAAAACATTGGTTATCGAGCAACGCGTGCAAGTGGTCCATCTTCTTTTGCTGGTGTGTGGGTTGTGCCACAGAAGGACGCGATGCAGAGAGAGAGATAAGGGGTGGTGGTGGAACGCACAAAGAACGGCGCCCTTCACTGACGAGTCGCATGTACTGTGTGACTCATCCCAATGGCCTGTGTGCTTCTCCCGCTCACCCTTCCGCATCCTTTCTACTTTTCGATCTTACAGTATGCGGAATTTCCATCTCCCTCTCTGTTCTCGTCCTTCGCCCACTCCTTCCCCTCTTCCTAGCATTTTTCTCGTCTCCTCTGGCACAACTCCTTTGATCCCCTTCTGCCTCTCACCACTTGTCGAGTGCTCCCCAGCCACTCTCGATGGAGCTCCTTGACGCCTGTGGCCACACGCAGAACGCCCTTTCAGCATTCGCCCTCCTTGCAGCTGTTTTTTTTTTCCTTGCTCTCACCCTCCCAAATCCGCTCCAGCACTACTTGGAATGCGAGAGGGAGTGTGGAAGAGGAGGGAATTCCCCTTCGCCCTCGGAGGGCACCGGCACTCCGCACCCGCCCACAAACACACACACACACCATAAGCTCTGACATCATCACGCAACCCATCTCACGTGTGTGTGTGTGTCTATACGGGTATATATGTGTGTCGTGACCACCCCCTTTTCCTCGACTGTGGTGTTCTGTCCTTGACTGTTCTTCAACCTCTTCCAAAAAAAAAAGGGTACCCTGCCAGTAAAAGGGCGGGAGAGGAAGACGGTCATAGTATGTGAGAGGGGGAGGGGTCAAGTGGGGTGTGTGAAGGGGAGGACCTCGTCAGAGCACACGGCACTGGCTCACTTGCGCCTCCACCCTTCTCGACTTTTCGCTCCGCCTCAGCTCATTTCTTCGCCCCTCCCTCTCCCTCCCCTCCCTCTCCCTCCCCTCCCTCCTCCACTTCGCCGCCTTTTCACTTCTCTTGCATTTCGCTTTGGTGCTCCTTTCAGTGTTGCGTTTTTCCCCTATTTTCTTGCGTTGTTCACTGCGTCTGCTCACCCATCAAGGACAGCAGGATAGAGAGCGGAATGCCGGCCTGCTGCTGCAGCGACTGCAGGCGCTCCATCTGGTCACTTGGCCCGTTAGATGCTGCCTCGCACAGCTTCTGGAAGTAGTTCGAGAACCACTTCTGGCGTTCGGCGCCTGTGAGCTTCGCCTCTGGGCCGTTCTCAAACTGGCTCAGCTCTTCCGTTTCTTCCGGCGTGAGGGCTTCGGCGGCCTTGAGGGTGTCGTAGCGCTTTTCTAGGAGGGCGCCGACGGTGGTGTTGCCTTTGTCTGCCATTGACTCGTACGCCTTACGGAAGCCGCTGTTGCGCGGTGCGCTAAACGGCCCGGGCACAACGGTGGTGTGCGGCTCAGCAGCGTAGTCGCTGCCGTCCTTAAACTGCACGATCATGCACGAGATGTTGTCACGGCTGCCGCGCTCGATCGCCTCCTCGCACACACGCCCGGCCACCTCGGCGAGGTCGTTGCAGGTCTCCAGCTGCTGCTTCACGTAGGCCACCACCTCCTCGTTCGGGAAGTTGCCCTCGAAGACGCCGTCGCAGCACAGCAGCACAAAGTCGCTCGAGTCGAAAGTGAAATCCTTGTGCTGGACATCTGCTAAGGCGATCACCTTCTGCTCCAGCTGACTACCACTGCCTAGCTTGTACTCGCGGTCGCCGAAAGCGCGACTGACGGCCAGGCTGCCATCGACGCGGTTGTTCTCCACACGGCCCGCGCAGTTTTCAATGCGCTGGCGCTCCCCTTCATTATTTGGCTTGTGGTCCTCCGTCAGAGGGACGCACACGCCATCGATGCAGGCCACCACACGCGAGTCACCGACGTTACCAACCTGCAGGTGCACCTTGTTGCCCTCCTTGAGGGCTACAAAGAAGGTGCCCGTGCTGCCGCCCTCGCGGCCCGAGTCCATCCACTCCTGGTCGATCCGCAGTGCCAACTCCTTCATCCGCTCATCCGTCATGGGGATCGATTCCTTCTCAATGGCGCTGCGCCATGCCCTCTCGAGGTACTGCGAACACTGGTCATTCACATGGCCGTCGAAGACGCCGAAGAAACCCCAGCTATCCGTCAGGTACGTCAGATGGGCATCCTCCATGGTCTCACGGTACCCATTCACGCAGTTGGAGCCGCAGCGGAAGATGGCGTTTCCGTAACGCTCCTGGAGCTGCGTCATCACCGGCTTCGGAAGTGGAATGCCCATCTTTTCGAGTTGTGAAACTGCTTTTCCTTGGCTTGTCTGTTTGTCCTCTACTGATGCTACTGGGTCCCCGAGTAGCGGCCTGGTGGGTATATACCTGTTGAAGGTATATCGAGGAGTCGCACGTGTGGAAGAGGAAGGGGACGGAGTGGATATCGAGAAAGAGAACGCAGTTGTGTGCGTGTCTGTCTTTCTGTGTGTTGTATGTATGCAAACAGAAAGAGATGGGTGTGAGGTTGCGTCGGTGCGTGTTTGGAAGGGTGGAGGAGTAGGTGTGTATGTACTGCAGATCAGACGCGCGGAGAGGAAAGAGAGAGGAAAAAGGGGGAAGAGAGAACGAGCACAGAGTGAGAGAGGGGTGGGGAGGGAGGGGGCGACTGGATCGATGAGAGCGAGAGCGAGAGAGGCGAGAGAGCACGAGAGAGAGATTTAAGCAAGAACGGGGATGGAGGAACCACAGAAAAAAAGGACAAGACGGAAAGGGTGGGGGATATTAGCAATCTCCTCTCTCTCTGCGCGTGCGTGCGTGTGTGTGAGAAAGCCAGCGAGAGGAGAGACAGGGACGTCTGAAGGCAGAGAAAAACTGCGAGGGAGGAATCCAAATACAAAACAGAAACTGAAGAGATGAACAACAAATGGAGTTGTGAGCACGTGTGTAGGGGGAGGGGTAGGTGCGGAGGTGTGGGGTGTGTGTGAGGTCGGGGGAAGAAGGGCAAATAAATCCAAAAAGGAAAACACTTTTCAAAAGACGATGTATGAAGTATGCGAAAGAGAAGGAGAAGGAGTAGGAGGCGATGTCGAATATCGGAGGGGCAGGGAAGGGGGAGGGGTTCCGACATCCAGCGATGGGACGGAGAGAAACGAGCACAGAGCAAGGAGCAAATTCCCCCCGCCCCCGGCCCTTTCAAAAGTGCGCGGAAGAGCCGAGGTGCGCAGAGTAAAGGCGCCAAGATGAGCAGGAGCAATCGTGTGCTCTGTCGGATGCATTTCGTCTCTCATCTTTCTCGTCTCGTCACACCAGCGCAGAGCCGGGCGGTTCGTTGCCGGCAGCGAGGTCGCGCAAGCGGGCACGTACACATGCACATCAGTCGTTGTTGTCTCTCTCTCGTCCTTCACTTTCCACTGTTAAGTAGCCGTCTCCTTGCTTTTTTGATGGAGGGCTCCGACTGCTCGCACACACACGTGTGTGCGTGCGTCTGTGAGAGGAGGAAGGGGGGCCTCCGTGCTGAAACACACACGTACAGATACACGCACAGGCACACGCAATAAAAAGTCTCGCACAGGCAGGAGTGTGCCGGCAGCGCGGGGAGAGAGGGAGAGATGCAAAGTGGTGGAGAAATAACAGGGAATGTGTTACTTTACGATAGTGACCGGCTGAAAAAGCAGAAAAGGAAAAGATTTCGACTGAGCTGCGCTGGAGGGAGGTGGGGAGGTGGATAGGCGGTGAAGGGTCTTGCTTCCTTTGGAGGGGGAGGAGGTAGTGTAGGGGAGGATGGAGGCTCATCGCACGCCAGGAGAGTCAACAGCGACACCAGCGAGGAAAAAACGGAAGAGGCTCTTGAAACGCGGTGACAAGAAAAAAAAGAGGAAAAAGAGGGAGGGTCCGTCATGGGAGTAGGAGCACGAGCACGAGCACTAGTGGCAGATGGTGGGGGGGGGGCCGGGCGGCTGGCATGCGTGCCGTTTGCCATGCGCCCTGGAAACGTCAGTTCACGGCGGTGAGGGAGAGCAGGCGGGGTGAAATCGTTTCGCAGGAGCATCAGGGAGGGGAGAGGAGAGGGGAGGGGCAACAGTGTTTAGGAAAAGCAGAACATAAAAAAAAGCTGACGATAGTGACGAAGAAGACAGCACTATATGTATGCATGTGTTTGTGTGTGTGCGTGTATTTGGCAATGGTGAACGAGGAGGAGGGAAAGAAAGAGCCGCGTCATGTTGAGTCGCCTTGTGTTAAGGAACACAGCAAACAGGCGCGACAAGAGGGGAAAAAGAGAGCGCCCCGGGTGGTGGTCATTACTCTCCTCGCGACGCACACGAACTCTCGCTGTTGGCCACCACGTTTACCAGCGATGTGGTCGTTCTGCACACCCACACAGATATCCACGCACACACCGCTGGCACATGGCGGCCGCGCGCGC
The DNA here is from genome assembly GCF_000227135.1 of Leishmania donovani. Lineage (NCBI taxonomy): Eukaryota > Euglenozoa > Kinetoplastea > Trypanosomatida > Trypanosomatidae > Leishmania > Leishmania donovani. The sequence goes on along the minus strand of NC_018252.1, from coordinate 264,609 downwards.
TCTCGCTTTCCTCTACGCTACCTTGTAAAGAGGAACTGCAGATCCTCCTCGGTGAGCTTGTTGAGCGACTGCAACTTGCCGTCAATGGTGCCCTCGAAAACGAGCATCTTCTTGTCCTGCAGGTCGGCCATGCGCTCCTCCACTGAGTGCTCCGTGACAAAGCGGACGGCGTGAACCGGGCGGGTCTGCCCGATTCGGTGCGCTCGCTGCACGGCCTGCATCTCGACCGCTGGGTTCCACCACGGATCGGTCAGCACCACGTGATTGGCCACCTGCAGGTTCAAACCCTCTCCGCCTGCCTTCAGGGAGATGAGGATGACGCGCACGTTTTGGTCATGCAGGAAGGCCTGCAACACCGACTGCCGCTGCGTCAACGTCAGTGACCCACACAGCTTTACAGCCCTTATAGAGCGGCGCTGCAGCCAATACTGCGTCAGGTCTAGCATGCTGCCAAACTGCGAGAAGACAACCACCTTTTCGTCTTTCGGAACTTTCTCTATGTAGTTAGCGATGGCATCGAGCTTCGTGCCGTGCAGCGGCTTCTGCGGGTCCAGCCGGGCGAAAATGCCGCGCTGCTCCTTTTTGGTCGGCTTGGCGCGCGCTGTGCGCCGCTTAACCTTACTCTCCACATGCTGCAACGCTTGCGCCTGCTCGTCGTCCTCAGTGATCTCAGAGTTGACCTCATCTTCCAGCTCGGGAGGCAACGCTGCCGCAAAGCCGCCGACGCCCTCGTCATCGTCGTCCTCCGCATCCTGTCGCAGCTGCCGCAGATCCACGTTGATTCGTACAAAGCAGGTGGGGCAGTGGAGCTCCTTGTCCGGTGCGCTCTCCAGGAATTGGCCGAGACAAAGTCGGTGAAACTGGTGCCGGCACGGGTGCACCTTCAGAGCGCTCTCGCCCTCGATGCCGTCGCCACAGATGCCGCACACTCCCTTGACGTTCACCACAGGGCCAACATCCATGCCCTGCATCACAAGCAGTGGGTTGTCGAGGGCCTGGCGCAGACGACTAAGCAGCTGGAAAATGTGTGCGTAGTTGTGCAGCACTGTGCCCTTGTGCACGAACGTATCGAACTCCGCCGTGCTCTTCTTGTACAGGGACTCGTAAAAGTTACGCTCCTCCTTCGTGAGCTTGATGCAGTGCACCTCGATTGCCAACGACGGAAGCTGCAGGTCGGCGGCCCGCTCGACCTTGGTGCGGCGCAGCATTGCCCGGGAAAATACGTCGTTAGACAGCATCATCATACCGCGTCGCCCGTCTCCGATGTAGCCATAGCGGTTGATCGGATTGAGAATGTAGCGGTTGAAATAGGAGTGGTGCTGCAGCGGTCCATGACCGCAGAAGACGCACTGATGAAGCGAGGTGGACGAGAAGGGGTGCGAGAGCGAGGCGCACGAGCAGCCTTCCGTTTCGCAGTAGTAGTGTGCGTATGGCCGCATGCGCAAAAAGCGCAGAAGACTGTATAGATCACCAACACGATTCTGTAGTGGGGTGCCGGTGAGGCACCATCGGTACTCGGCCGCCAAGGCGAAGGCAGAGCGGGCCGTGCTCGTTGTTCGACCTTTGATGCGGTGCGCCTCGTCCAGGATAACGCGCGCCCACTTGATGGAGTGGAAGATGGAAGCATCGAGGTCGACATCGTCGCCGCCAGTGTCCTTTTCGATGATGTCTCGAAGCTCCTCTCTGACAACGTGGTGCTGGCCATTCCTGGGGCAGAAAGGGTACCGCAGCAGCTGAAAGTGGCAAGCGGCGCAGCGGAACGCCTCCAGGGCTTTGGAAGCTTGCTCCGCCGCAGCCGCTTCCTCGGCAGCAGCAGCCGCAGAGTTGTACGACAAATTCGATGCGTCGCTGTCACTTTCCTCGCTGGACTCATCCTCGACCTCCTCATCGCTGCTGCTCTCGTCATCCTTCCTCGCCGCGTCCCAGCGACTGAGCACGGTTCGGCCGGCTTCCCGCATAAGTTCCTGGTACATGCCGATCGGTCCAACAACCCCCCGCGAAGCCGCAGCTGGCTGGAGCACCTTGCCTTTTTGAGCCAGAGCGGCCCCCTCATCATTGTGATCCTCCGCCTTGACGGGGCACTTTCGATTTGCCTTCTCGGCTGGCGATCGGCAGCCACTGGCCACCTTACTCTCCGACTCTTCCTGCTTCTCCTTCTTGGCTGTCGGGGTGCCACAACCGTTGACCTTCCCAGCCGGGTCATCCTCGACGTTGGCCGCGCCCTTGCGACCTCGCTTCCGCTGTGGATGTGCCGTCGTAGTATTGGGCGCATTGACCTCCGCCTCGGCCCCCTCTTCGTCACCCATGTCTACGTGGAGTGTTCGCAACCCCTTTCGAATGGTTTCGTCAGACTGCACACCCCTTGAGCTACTCGCCGCCGCAGGCGTGGTGTGCTTTTCGCGCTTCGCCTGCTTCTGTGTCTTCTTGGCGCGCGGACCACAGAAGTACTTGTTGTGCACCACCAACTGACGAGGAATGAAGAGCAGCTCACAATAGGGACACGGTACTTTTATCTCGTTGATGAGAGCGCGCCAGGCCTGCTCCAGCATTGGGTAAGTGGTGAGGACAACATCCGCGCTCTCCAGCTCCTCCTTGGTCACCTTTGTGGTGCGGTATACGACGACTACCGATAGCGACCCAGGGACCACATGCTCCTTGATTTCAGCCTCCCATTGCAACATGGAGCTAACCGGACAGACAACGAGCGTGGGACCGTTTATGCGGTGCGCGAGCATCATTCCAATGGTCTGGATAGTTTTGCCCATGCCCATCTCGTCTGCAAGAATGCCGCCCTTGACGGGAGACTCGACCTCCTGGCGCACCATCCACCCCATTCCCTCCTTCTGATAAGGCAACAGGTGCCGCAGCAGCGTCGACGGTGGTGTCATTTGCTCCATCTTACCTCGGTGCACCAAGTCCTCCGGGTCCAGCGGCTTGAGATGCTCTGGCACCTCCGTAGAATTGACCTCATTTACCACATGCGCTTGTTCCTCTGGCTTCAATGCCGCAAACCCATGCATGGTGTTTTTGTAGTCCTCTGACTCACTTCTCTCCATGCGGGTGCAGCCAAGGTGCTGCCACGCAGAGATCCACCCATTATCGCCTGCGTTGTGGCGAATGGGCACACCTACTCGCATCTCCCCCTTCGGGATCAGCTGCGAGCACTTCCGACATCGTGCCCTGGCCGTCGGAGACTTTTGCACAATGTAGTTGTAGACATGCTCCTTGCCCTTCGCTGGCCGCCAAACCAGCCGCTCGTTTAGCGTAAGATCGGGATGTTTGGCGAAGTTCGACATTATTACCTGAAGGAGAAAGCACAAAGGCAGTTATAGCCTTCTGCGGCGGCAGAGATAATAGGGTGTGCTACGAAAACAACAGCGTTTTTGAGTGTCTCCAGGAGACGGTGCTTGCAGCTTGTGTACGTTAGCTCTGAGGTCACCGGCCGTTTGCGTCTCCCCTCACGAAGAGCTTCAGTTCACAGAAAAGTAAATCACAGGCACCGCTGGTGCCCCACATGTGCAAAAGGAAACGACCTTGTGTGTGTGTGTGTGTGCGTGTGTGTGTGTTGGCGAGCCACGAGAGCAGAAAACACTTGTCGTAATTGCATCGAGCTACCAGGCAGCGTGCGCTACGATTATCACGTGTGTGGAACACTAACGCAGCCGAAAACGACACGCTGGATTGATTTGTCACCAGCCCGCAATTCAGAGAAAAAAGAGCCAGAAAAGAGGACTAGTCGCATTACCAAAACTGGCGTCAACTAAAACGCATTCGTCTCCAAATTCTAAGCCAAGTCAGCCTCGTGTGCACCTTTCTAGATCGTTGTTGCCTCGTTTTTCAAGGCTGTGGCTGCCATCATCCCAGCCGCTTCACGGCAGCATCGGCAGCACCACTTTCGAACAATCTGCAGGCATTCGAAACGTCATTGATAAATCTTGCCTCAGCGTGGGAAAAACGAGCTCACGCCTTCTCTTTCCTGCAAGACATTTGCTCATGCGTAATCACGTGCCGAACAGCTTCCTCACAGTGCAGCATCTGGCGACACACACACGAACGAGGCAAGGTAAAGCCCATACTCCTCGACCGGGAAAAAAATCGATACAGGATAATTACCTGTTGCCAGAAGCCGTGTTCAGGCATGCTCCAATGTCTGTACGTGTTTACCTGAGTGACAAAGAAAAAAAAATCTGATTTCTTTTTTGTTTCTTTCGTCCTTTCACTTTACCTGCAAATCAGCTTTCCCCCCCTCTCAACGTGCCCATTCCGCCACAGAACACGTGCTCAGCTCCACACTACCCCGACCGATC